>NW_022475842.1:0-4917 GCF_009193585.1 Aspergillus caelatus
TTTTTTTTAATAATAGACTTGAATAGGTAGATAGATTCCTACGTTGGTGAAACAAGTACACTATTCGATTTGAGGTCTGGTGAACTTCCGGGATGTGTTAATCGAAATCTGCCTTTTTGCTATGGTTATCTGAGGGCTTCTTCTCTCTATTCTGGATGTTGATTGTTTAAGTGGTTGGAAAGATATTTGTAACATTGGGATGACGGGAGATTAAATAAAGTAATGCACCTAGTGCTTTGACAGGTAGAGCATAGATATAGCTCCAGTTTAGAGATATTAGTTTACATACCTCTCAATCACTCCTGGTTCCCTAATGTAGGTGATGACTTCAGGAAAGGTAAATCAAGCTGCCAAATCCATCAAATAATCATGCACTCTTGTATATTTCCAGGTGCTATATAACACAGACTGCCATAGGAGAGCTTGAGAATTGTCAACCATTCGTATACATAATTGGTCGATGACAAGAGACGTTTATCTCTCATGCTAGTGCAGACAGCTAGGCAGGCAATGCGAGGTATCGACCCTTTTCTTGGGGGTTGGACCTTTAACCAACCCCACCAATTTCGTAGATACTAATGGCCGCCTCGTTACAGCCGGCACGGCCAGCCTAATCCGAATAATACTCTTCGTCATCGTCATCATCGTCGTCATCTTCGTCATCGTCGTCATCTTCGTCATCTTCGTCATCTTCATCATCCTCATCATCCTCTTCGACGGTACCAAACTCGACGCTTTTGATGACCCCAACACCGACAGTGCCATCCATGTCACGGACGACGAAACGACCAAGACAGGGGTTCTTGCTGTAGGGCTCAACGCACATCGGCTTGGTGGGGACCAACTTGACTAGAGCGGCCTCACCCGTCCTGATAGAGCTGGGCGAGTGCTCGATCGACCGGCCAGTACGGCGGTCCATCTTGTCCATAATCTCTGAGAACCTACATGGAATATGGAAAGAATGACAGTGCACGGTAAAGATATAGCCAGCACTGATCTCGTCAGGGTAGTCCAGAACGATAACCTGGGCATTGAAGGAGGCAACACTCGCCGGGGGGTCGTTGTCAATATCACCAGCGACATAGCCGGGGCGGATCTCCCCCTCACCCTCTGTGATTGTGATATGAACGCTAACATGTTCACCTGCAGTACCTTGATTGACCTCCTCGTCATCAATCTCAATATATTCCACGTTAACGACGGTATCGGTCGGGGCAATGGTTAGCACCATGCCAGGGTATATAGTCCCAGTCACGATACGGCCGGTCAGCACAGTATCGGTCTCTGTCTCTTGAACCTCCCGGATGGGTAGACGTAAGGGCTTATCAGTGGCAGTGGAGTTGGGCATTGGTTCCAGTGCGTCGATGGCATCAAGCAAGGTTTTACCCTTTACAACGCCACCCCTGTTCTCTTTTGTCCAGCCCTTAAACCAGGGCATATATTCGGACTCCTCCAGCATATTATCACCATATAAGCCAGAGATAGGGACAAAGGTTGTTGCCTTAGGATTGTAGCCGACCTTTTTCGCGAAACCGGAGGTCTCCTTGATAATCTCATTAAAGCGCTCCTCGCTCCATCTAGTAGTATCCATCTTATTCACGGCCACAATAAGCTGGCGGACCCCTAGGGTGAATGCATGTAGAAGGTGTTCGCGAGTTTGGCCACCTTTTTCCACACCGGTCTCAAACGCACCAGTGTCCGCAGAAATGACGAGGATCGCGCAGTCGGCCTGCGAGGCACCGGTAATCGTATTCTTTATATAGTCACGATGACCAGGAGCGTCTACCACGGCAGTAAGAATCTAATAAGCCCTCAGATCCGGGTGGTCGCTTACCAATGACGGTGACTATATATTTAGGCGTCTCGAATTTGCAGAGTGAAATGTCCATAGTAATTCCACGCTCACGTTCAGCTTGCAACTTATCAAGAACCCACGCGTACTTGAACGAGGCCTTGCCCATACCAGCGGCTTCCTGAGGGGGATGGTTATCATCTCGCCTAGCATTCGTACACAAGCGATCTGGAGACAAGGAAAATCATACTTGCTCGTACTCCCGGATGGTATTCCTTGTGACTGCACCGCACTTGTACATCAGGTGACCTGCATCGGGAATAATGAGTATGCTTGCTATACGGCAGATGGAGCGGCACGGGCAGTCTGACATACCAGCGGTGGTGGACTTGCCATGATCGAGGTGGCCGATAACGACGACGGAGATTTGAGCTTTTTCCTTACTGCAGGTGGGGAATGGCTTAGCAACAGATACAAGATGAAGTAAAAGCTGAGAGGGTGACTTACGGCATCTTGACGCTCAAGAGGGATTCTTGTAGCGCTCTGGGAGATACAAACAGATTCTTGAGAGGGTGCTTGTTCCTGTATTAACTACGACAGAGCGTGTAGAGGTGCAAGAGCAAGAATGACAGCCAGGATAGATAAAAGATAGAAGAAAAATTGTAAGAGCGGGGGAAATCTCGAGGGCAACACCCTAGTGGTGTTGATCTCGACATTTGCGGAGTATGATGATGGGCTGAAAAGGAAGTGGGACTGTATAGGTAGATAGATGGCTGATCAATCCGATACGAAGAAGATCTTCTCCCAATTCTGCGGCTGAGCGCCTCCACTCCTCCCGAATAAGGCTTCATCATGTTGCTCAGTACTTGTGGAATCCAATGCTAGACATCAGAAGACGAGCGTAGCGAGCTGAATGGTGGGGCCAGTCGAACCAGTAGACTTGAGCCAGAAGTAAATAAAAAATAGTCATTCACAGCTCAGCGCAAACCCACTGACACGCTATCTACAATAACATATCCTGAATCACGGCATGCTTAACTGGCTACAGCAGCAAACAAACCGCTGCTATCCAGATCAGTTCTAGATTCATCATACAGTCATAGTTTAGAGTCATCTTTCACCATGTTTTGATATGCTCTCATGATGATTATACACTCTGTCTATTGAAGGGGGTGCGGTTATACAAGGTAAATCACGATGATATATATATATTCTTCGGGAGAGATGTACAACACAACAAATTGGATTGATCGTGCTTCTTTTGAGAATGATTTCTCGTTTTCACCCATTGCGGAGGCCAGTCTCTTAGGGTTAGTATAATTACCATCAAATAGATGCCACCTCTGAGTGTGAGAGAAAAAAATAAATACTACTGCATAGTTCAAACAAAAAAAAAAAAAGAAAAATAAAAAGACAGAGGGCACTCAAGAGACAACCTCACAAAAGCAAAAAAGAAGTTGCAAATCAAGTCAGACGCCTTATTGGCGCTGCTGGGAATCGAACCCAGGTCTGTTCGGGATTAAACCACAACGAACCGTACTGACCACTATACTACAGCACCTTGATTTGTTGAAAGATCGCTTTTTCTATGTACCTATAAAGCTACTAACTACTCCCATGGACGAAGGGCCCGTCAAATATCGGCAATGGTATTAGCCGTTGGCTGTGGGAATGGATTCTATTCCCCACAATCCTCGTCATTAGCATTGGGTACGCACTCTTCATCCCAGGTTAAGTGGGGAGGAGATATCGTTTCTTCTTATTAGATTTCACCGATTTCCCCTTTTGCGTCTATCTGACATCACTAAGCCCAATTCCTTTCCTGTGTTGTAGAGTGTAGAAAGAGTACTATTAGGATACTTGTATCCGATATCCCAAAGCACTCCGGAGATACGGCTTAATGCACCCCCGTCGATCAGCGGGGTATATCCGACAGAATTTCCCATCCCACCCACCAACCAACCCCCAGATTGCTAATCCACCATAATCTCAATGGCAATTCCCACCGGCAGATCCATCGGGGAGAACCTACACATTCCCCATGAAGGAACCAATTCCGCTTAAAGCATGCTTATTCAACTCTTATGCATCATCCGATCTGCCCAATGCGGGGTGTGATGATCCCCTCTTTTCTGGCAGTATATAGGAACCACAACCCGTAATTGACTTCTTCCTTTACTCTGGCCTTTTTCTACCCATTCCTAGTGATACATACATTTCAATCGTGAGGAATTGAAACCCAAAATGGATCCCTCACAGGTAAAAATCCCCCCCATGAAGGACCTTACGGTCGACAACATTACCGAAAATGTTATTCGCATTAATTCCCTGTGCGAGGATGAGCGCATGAAATATGTGCTCGAGCGACTGGTTTCTCATTTACATGATTTCGCCCGCGAAACGAGACTCAGTTCCCAGGAATGGATGACTGGGTTAATGTTCCTCACGGAGGTGGGGAAGATTTGTTCGGATGTGCGACAGGTAAGTAGTCACTTGCATTCTATTCCCCAAGTAACAAAACAAAATACGGAAATAAATGCAAGGATACTGACATGAGTTTTTTTTTTTTTTAAAAAAAAAAAAGGAATTCATCCTCCTCTCCGACATTCTCGGTCTCTCAATTCTCGTCGACTCAATCGACCACCCCAAACCCCCCGGCTCAACTGAAGGCACAGTCCTCGGCCCCTTCCACACGCACGAAGCCGAAGTGATGCCCAACGGCGACAGCATGTCCCACGATCCCAAAGGCGAGCCGCTCCTCGTCGTCTGCACGCTAAAAGATATGAATGGCAACCCCATCTCCGACGTGAAGATCGATATCTGGGAGACGGACTCCACGGGCCACTATGACGTGCAGTATGCGGAACGGGACGGTCCCGATGGCCGCTGTATCATGCGTAGTGATGATTCCGGCGTGTTTTGGTTTAAGGCGATTACGCCGGTGCCGTACCCGATTCCGCATGATGGGCCGGTCGGGAAGTTGTTGAAGAAGTTGCATCGGCATCCGTTTAGGCCGAGTCATATGCATTTCATGTTTGAGAAGGAGGGTTATGATCATTTGATTACGTATGTTTCTCTCTCTCTCTCTCTCTCTCTCTTCTATTTTCTATTTTTAGTGGTTTTTT
>NW_022475843.1:0-4868 GCF_009193585.1 Aspergillus caelatus
AAAAAAAAAAAAAAAAAAAAGGGAAGTACATACACTCTGGGGTGGGCGATTCATAATATCCGGTGCTGCGATCTCCATTCCCAATCCCATATCAGGGAGACCAGAGGTGATCATAATGATCCAGAGAATTTCGACGGGTGCAATGGGAAACACGGACTGTCCGTTGACATCCTTGAATACCAGACCAATGAGTAGAGTAAGCGCAAGTCCAACGTTTTCGGCTAACAAATGCAGGACGAATTTTTGAATGTTATCAAAAATTCGACGGCCCTCTTCAATTCCGTTGATGATGGAAGCGAAATTGTCATCCATCAGAACCAGTTCCGAGGCATCCTTTGCTACGTCAGAACCTGCCTGTCCCATAGCAATACCAACATCAGCCCGCTTGAGAGACGGTGAGTCGTTAACACCGTCACCCGTCATTGCCGCGTATCGGCCACGACGGTGCAAAGCATCAATCATGCGGACCTTTGTGTGAGGCGCGCAGCGAGCAATAACTAGCGGGAGAGTGGGGAGATCATCAATCTCGTCTTCCGTCAATTTATCGAACTGGCTGGCTGTCATGACCATGGCATCCGCCACATCCTTTGCGACGCTGTCCATGTTTGCAGGAATAATGCCGACCTGCGCTGCGATAGCACGTGCTGTACCGGGGTGGTCACCTGTCACCATGTGCACAGAAATTCCCGCGCGGTAACATTCTTCGATGGCACCGGCAGTTTCGGGACGAGGGGGGTCATAGAGACCAATAAGACCGCAGAACGTGAGGTCTTTCTCAATTTCCTCTCTTGGAGGAACTTCCTCTCCGTTGGCGGGGCCCTTATTCTCCCGGCAAGCGAGGCAAAGCACTCGAAGGCCTTCCTTGGCCAGAGCTTCCATGTTCTGCAGGATTTCTTCTTTCATGCTTTCCTCCAGGGGAACGGGACTAGAACCAGCGGTCCAGATGACTGATGTGCAGGAATCCACCACACGTTCGACGGCGCCTTTGGTGAAAACCATCTCGCGGTCACCTTGGGCGAAAATCACCGACATTTTCTTCACGGTCGAATCGAAAGGATATTCGGCTTTCTGGGTCCAAACCGGCTTTTCGCCCTTGGTCCAACGATCACGGCCCCAGTTGAAACGAGACGCGAATACCTGGATAGCGATATCCGTGGGTTCACCACGTGCTTGCCATTCATCATTCTCCGACTTGTGGACATGGGCAAGGTTGGCCATTGCCGCGACATTAAGGTAGTCTTCCAACACCTGGTTCTCCTTCAGTAGATCTTGAGGGTCTCGAGGCTCTCCTTGTGTATCACGTTGGAGCTCAACAGGGGGTTGAGATAGCAGGCTCAAGTCTCCTTCTTGGGGGTTCAAGGGATCGCTAGAGGATCCTACGGAGTATGTACCGAGTGATGGGAGCCAAGCCCTTTTAGCAACCATACGACCCTGAGTAAGTGTTCCGGTTTTGTCTGAGCAAATGTTAGTCACAGCGCCGAGAGCTTCCAAGGAATCAAGCTTTCGGACAATGACATTTCTTTGTACCATCTGCTTGGTGCCTACCGCCATAGTAATAGTCAAGACCACCACTAGACAGGCAGGAATCATAGCCAGGCCAGTTGCCACTGCGTAGATGATGACTTCCTTCTCATTCCGCATCTCGTTTGCACCCATGACCACAATAGCGAAGACCACGGCAATTGCGAAGAGTAGTAAGGCCAACTTAGAGAGCTTCCGTTGTAAAGGGGTTCCGACATTGATACCCAAGAAGCGACCGACTGCATCGGTGCAGGTCAGGGTCCACGCTTCCACATACCAGCGCTTTTTGGTCTCGCCCTGGGGACCACGCTTAACGGGCCGTCTCTTGGAATCCCCGGCACGGAGGGCGGCGGCGATCGCACCGATTTCCGTCCTCATTCCGGTCCCAACCACAACCCCACGGGCGCGGCCCCGGGTCACGGTAGATGAACTATAAGCAATATTCAGGCGATCGCCCGGTCCCGTATCAGGGTCGAACACAGAGTCAACCTCCTTTTGTACTGGCAGGGATTCACCGGTTAACAGCGCTTCGTCGGTTTCGAAATTCATGGCATCAACGAGCCTACGGACGAGGTTAGCTGAGTCACTTTGTCGGACGAGCAGTTCTCGCTAGGTACATACCTAAGGTCCGCGGGGACGGTGTCACCCACTTTAAGCTCGATCATATCTCCGGGAACGATCTCGGTGGCAGGGATGGTACTGGTCTTGCCGTCGCGAGTGGCTACACCGGTTGGGGAACTCAAGGAGCGCAGGGAATCCATGGTCTTTTCCGCTGCATAGTCCTGGTAAACACCAACCACGATGTTGAGCAGGATGACAGCGCCAATAACACCACCCTCGATCCATGATTCAATACCGAAACTAACCGCCATCGCAATGATGAGAACCTATAATTGTTGTACAGAATTAGTCCATTGTTCCAAAGTCCATGTGCATAGGGACCTCCACGTACCAGCATCATTGCATTGGCAATTTGTCGAATGATAATCTTTATAAGGGAGACCCCTTCTCCGCCCTCCAGTTCATTGGGCCCATACTGACTAAGACGGTTCTTGGCGTCCGCCGTTGTGAGGCCTTCCTCCGCGTTCACTTTGAGCTCTTGGAGGACGGCATTGTAGGAGAGGGAATGGGCGGGTTGCGATAACGGCTGAGCCGTATCAGTCTGCTTCTTCTCGTTGTTTGTCATGTTGTTGTGTGTCTATATGTAGTTGTGTTTTTTGTGTCAATGGGTTTAAGAAAGAGTTATATGATATGATAGAATCTAATAGTGGGGCTTGTCCTTAGGGAGGCTCCATATAGATTGTATCCTCCAAGCAATGTGAGTCCATACACCTACACCAGGCAGAGAATACACCTTAGATCGGGGTAGTTATGGATCGGGGAGGAATTGAGAGAGGAGATTTAACCTTTTTCTTTCTTTTCCATCCGGGAGGAGGCGGGGGAACTGTCGGGTTTATATGTTGCTCTTGGATCATGACGCGAACAAAGGTTCACTTCTTGGCATGGATTCCCTTGATTATCGTGAATTGACGACGGAAGAGCCAAGAGCCAATAAGGGCCCAAGGAGCATGAGAGTCTTGGCGAATAACCTTGGGTTTGGAGGCAAACGATGGTTGGATGATGACGCATTCGACCAATGCCGTCGCCACGTGAGAGTCGCTTAAAGCTGGGCAGAGGCAAATGACTGGCCAGACCGTCGTCGACCCAGCGGAATGCCAAGAGCGTTCCGGGGCGCGGGAGACTTGGCACCTCTTGGGTTATTTCCCGCCTCGGCTTCTCTGCACGCTTGGTCAGTCTTGGCCAGACGCAAATGGAGGGGGTCTGAGAGCCAGTCGCCGCTTGAAATGCTGCCCCATCGCTCTTTCGAATCGGCCAAAAATAATTCTTCGTCTTTCTCTCTGACTGGTTACTGGTCCCCCCCCCCTTTCCCCCTCCTTCCCACCCCCCACACACTCTGCTCTTATCGTTGTCCTGACCGGCCCTATGCGAATCCCGACGCCGCTGTTTGAGCCGACCTATCCGATCCTCTGCGTCTGATACATCTTATTGGATCTGTCGCCAGTTAGTTGCTCCTCTTCAAGTCGTTCTCGTATTGACACGAGACATCACCACCGTCGTGTCGCCCGTGCTATGGCGGATGATCCGCCCGGCTCTGAAATCGCCGGCGTCGTGGTCGGAGCGGTGCTACTCTTTGGCGCCATTAGCTTGGTTCCTATGTGAGTTCATTCGTCGAGTCCATGATCCCCGCTGCAGGAGAGAATCTTCCATGCATTTCGATTGGGACTGGTCATCTACCAATGTTGGCAGTTGGGTCTCTTCGCATCCTCTACTTCTTCACATCTACCCAGAGATATATATTGTCATTTCTCTGCCAAGCACCAGCAAACGGTTGACAACCCAGGACAGACTGATTATGTGGCGTCACCGTCGACGAGCGGCGGCGAGAAGAGCCAGTGAAGTGCACCTCCTTCAGGTCAATGGGTGCATGCGACAGGTATCGGTGGAGCGATGGCTGAAAGAGTTGACCCGATCGGAAAATGGGGAACAGCAGCAGCAGCAACAGCAGCAACAGCAACAGCAACCGCTGCGGCACTACGCTCAAGAAACCTGGTAGGGTTGCGCATCCCATTGTTGGAAGCACGCCGGGACTCTTGGCCCTGGAGATGCGGGGACAGGGCTGGCACTAGTGGGCTTGGCCGTTATCATCGGGACCCGTTTCGTTTCTGTTCACGCTCTCTGATTTGCTTTGGTGTTTTCTTCCAGTTCCATCTGCCTTTCGACTCTCGTAGCACCGTCGTCTTCGCAAGACACGCTACCGTCTTCTCCAGAACCCGCCTGCATCCTCCCTCATTCTCGCTCAACCATCGCTCTCCACAGTCATGACACGCTTACCCCTGATGCTGACCCTCCTCCCTCCGTGCTCGAATCAGATCGGATGCGCTACCGCTACCGCGACGGCGACCGCAGTGTCCTCATTCTGAATCAATGTAATCACGCTTTCCACGCTTCCTGTCTTGCGTCATGGTTCGCCTATGGCCAGTACAAGTGCCCCATCTGTCAGACCGTGTACTCCCCCCACCACTGAACCCGGGTAAAAACCTTTTTCTTCTCTCATTTCTCCTCGGGACTCTCTCACTTGCTGATCATCCAGGATGAATGGATTGCGACATGGCTGGTTCCATGGCTTTGCTTGGCGCCTTAATTCAGGTCTTGGTGCTTTTTCCGTTTTTTTGTTTCGATCCGGATCTGATCTATCTTTCCCTATTAGTTTCTTTTTCTTCTGATCTCATGGGGAAGGGGTGTAATCTTCCCGGTTTTGGGGAAGGCCTTTTTTTTTTTTTTTCTGT
>NW_022475844.1:0-4768 GCF_009193585.1 Aspergillus caelatus
AAAAAAAAAAAAAAAAAGAAAAGAAAAGAAAAAAAGAAAAGAGAAGAAGAAGAAGATACAGCGTCGATAGATCAATGGAAAGGGGGAAGTTGGATATGGAAGGGAGCGCAGGTTGAGGGGGTTTAAAAGAGTGTGGGTGAACAAAGAAAGGCTGACAGGGATGTACAGTATGTACCTCAGGCCTTAGTAGGGTTTGTCTGACCACACCACTACTACCACTACCACTACCACTACCACTACCACTACCACTACCATCCCCTCTGATCTCACTTCAGTAGTCCGACATGGATTTTCAAAACACCACCAAGCCGCATTTCGCAACACGTAAGTATTAAGAATTATAAACTGAGTAATGTTTTGTCATCAGAGCAAACCTTAGTGCCAAGAATTATAGCTGATCTCATGTGTAGGATCAACTGCAGTGTTACCACCATTTCACAAGAAACACGCCTGCTTTTCTACCTACCAGGGCCATACAAACATTGTTCAAGGGACATAAAAGCAAAGTGCAGAATACGCAGTAACAATAGTATGAGGTGGTACGCGCTAATCCTTGTAGGTCACTTTATGAAGGAGATGCTGATTCATCACAGGACATGGTTTAGAATCCATGAATGGCACTGCTGCCTACAATGTATCTGCACCTGACCTTTACAAACCTATAGTTCAACCTACTCACACGCCCGAGATCGCAATAAAGATAGAGTTATCGTCATCATCCATCATGGAGAACGCCTCCGAGACTACCTCTCTTACGTCGTGCGGAGAAGCTGCCAAATCAAACCTGTGCTATGAATCATCAAGGAGCATCCCAAGTATTTAGCAGGCTCATCTGCAGTATGTCCAGCAGTAGACATAGGTGAGTGTTATAGACTATCGTTATTGAACCAAACTAACTGATATATCGTGACTGTTACTCGAATCGCCTATCAAGTGAGCTGTAGTGGTCTTGTATGGTCAGTCTGCAAGCTCCTGGGCTATGAAAAGTGTGGGCTGATTGGTGCTGCCGTTTTCTTCGGTATGGGGCTGCTTTTTACTGCTGCAGATGACTACATGGTGCAGTGTCGGGAACAGGCGGAGTGAACTCTGACAGTATATTCTAGAAGACACTGCTGAAAAGGTCAAGAATCGTAAAGTGGAACTTACCCGGAAGGTCAAGACTCGATGACCCATTTATGGATCTATGGCAGCCTCCCGTAAAAGGCCAGTCTAACGGCCAACTAGATTGAGGTTCCGGACAATGTAAAGTACTATGAAGTGATTTATCTAAATTCCCAAGCAGATCATTAGTTCATGGCCAGCAGTTGGGCCTTTTTACAATTACGGGTCTCCTAAGTCGGCGGTATTGGGTATTACCTGGTAATCTAGGTCAAACACTAAAGGAATAGAAATCTGTGAGCTATAAAGCAGTAAGTCATTAAGTAGCTGTTGACAGGTCTTCTGCCCTGAATAGCAGATATGCTCGTTAACACAAAATGTGTCCTCTAGTCATCAATTCGTTCCCCGGCAGTAGATACACCGGACGCACTGGAACTTGCATAGAATTCATAGATTTCAATTGCTTCCGCCCAATTCTTCTCCAACACGACTTGCTTTTCCTTGAGATCTGCACCGCACTTGGGGAGATCGTTGAGAAGTTGCTGCTTATGTTCCTGTTTTATGGTCAGCGATGGCTGTGGCAATATAGGAAGAGAATAACATACCTTGCTATCCGACTGTTCATTACGCAAGGCGGTTGCGAAGTGATTTGGAGATTCAACCTGGTGAATTTTACTGGCTTTTCCAAACACAATGTGCAGCCAACCTATGGAGGAGTCGCAGTACTGGATTGGAAAGTTGAGTCGGTTCGGTATATAGTGCCTAAGAAGAGCACTCTTAACTCACATTCCAGTAAGTTTTACACATTTCAGTCTACTCCTCTTAGGCAATAGAAGTGATATTTCGAATACCAGTCATGGATTACTTTTTCTGGGTAGTATCTTTTCGGATACCATAACGGGTTTGCTGATAGAGTTAGAATACGTTGACCTGGTAAGCATAGAGCACCGTGCGAACTTATTCAGCACGTACCTGTATTGCTTCCATACCTGCTGGGCTCGTACCCATAGCGCTAGCTGGGCTCTGTAACTGTTAGGTAATATCGGCCAAATCTTTAAGATTTTTAAGCACTTGGCTTCCATCCAGATCTATTATCCACGATGAATGAGTTCGAATCCACTTTTCGTATCTACTATGGTAGGGTGCCAGGAGATCGTGCTGATCCCTATAGGTGTGGTTGTATATCATTTCTTTTCAACAAATCTTGTCAGCTTTATACAACATATCATAGGACCACCCTTGACACAATGGCCCTGATAGCTCCACTCACGATCTTTTAGCACCCTACGCAACATCTCAGTAGTTGGACACTAATTGACATTGCCGCCACTTAAGTCTTCCAAAAGAGGTGTTGATGATTGCCGATCGCTAGCTAGCCTAAACTTAAGTTATGAGTTTGAACCGATGGGGTATCCTTTTTTTTTTTTTTTTTTCATAGCTTTAATTTGCAGCTGATTGTTATTATAGCTCTCGGCAAGATAATGATATCGCCTGCCCTGAAATTGACAGTAGACGAGCCACTGTAGTGATTTTCATGAATGGACTCGATTCCTGGGGCTATTGGACAAAGGCGGGGGGACGAGGTGGATGATTGTTTTGATATGTTGCCCCCACAAATAGAGGGGTACAATGATTGACCGCAGCTGAATCGTGCATAATGTGGCATGGTAGGTTCAAGCTCCTACTCTCAGCTGGAGTATAAGAGTTTATCTTGTGGCAGGACGCCCACGTGTGAGTAGGATCCTTGTCTGTCTTCTGTCCTCCCTTTGTGTTTCTCCTCTGTTAGATACAAGTCTACAATATGGATCAGAATGTTGAGAGTATGCCCTATTTTCCAGACCGTGCGGAATACGAAGCCCGAGCACGATCGGTTCCGCAAGATGAAATCGACGCAGCTGTTCTACCAGAGGGGTTCCCAACCCACATATCCTCAAAAATGGCTTGGGACAGGGACAATATTTCGTCCTACGAGGACGACTATATATTGACTTTGGAAGATTCCCAGTTGAAGGAAATCGATGATGCCCTGCAGCATTTTAAAGGTAAGGCGGCTTGTACCCCAATCACATTCATGCTCTTTACATTTAGAAAGGAGGCTGAAAGTTCATCGACACAGCTCTAGGGAAGCCACTGGAGCTTCTGAGCCCTGCCACCTTTCCCCTGCCATCGCTACATTCCATCCTGCGCAGAATATCGGGTAATATTCACACAGGCACTGGATTCTCCCTGATTAGGGGCATTCCCGTTGATCGCTATTCGGCGGAGGAGAATATGATAATATATACTGGCGTCTCTTCTCATATAGGCCGCATCCGTGGCCGTCAGGGCCGCAAGTATGATGGGCGTCCTGCAAACCTTGTTGTTATGCATATCACCGATATGAGGCCTCCTTCTGACCCAACTCTCTCAGTCAGACTTGCCGGCTATACTAATGAAGATATCCCATTCCACTCAGATATTGGAGATATAGTATCTCTTTTCGCATTAGGCGAACCAGCCGAAGGGGGTGATAGCCAATTAGCAAGCCTTTGGACGGTCTATAACGAGCTTGCAAGAACAAGGCCTGATATCATTCAGGCTTTGGCCAGTGACTGGCCAATCGTGAGGTTCGTACAACCCTGCTGGATTCTTCTCTATGCAAGGTGAGCAAGTCTGACACACTTGTCCTAGTTCAAAAGAGGAGGGTGTCTTTCTCCCCCGGCCTCTGTTATTCCACCAAAATTCATCGGGAACAACACCCGAGAGACTGTTGATCAATTTTTCAAGAAGGTGGTTGACGGGCTTTGGCAACCTCAAGCGAACGAGACTACTTTCTGTGAGGCAGGCCGAGGCGCTTGATGCCCTCCACTTCCTAGCAGAAAGGTTCCACATATCCATGAAGCTGCAGAAGGGAGACATGCAGTTCTTCAATAATTGGAGCATCCTACATGCTAGAAGAGGTTATAAAGATGGACCTCAGCAGAAGTACGTCCCCTCTATCCGAAATCACGTGGTATATGTCCGCTAAAAAATATATATAACAGGCGACATTTCTTACGACTATGGCTGAAGGATCCTGAGAACGCGTGGATGACCCCGGAACAACTTCAGTGGAAATGGGATGAAGTTTATAGCCAAGAAAGATCGCTAGGGCCGCAAGTGTTTCCTCTATACCCCCACACGACTTAGAATGGAAACACTGTTGCGTAGCATGATCACATTTATTACATGGTTAGCCCTCGTTTACCTTGGTATACTGCAAATATCAGGTCGGACGTGTCTGTTTACTTTGGAGGCTCGACCGATCAAACAAGATATATTAAGGAGCGTAGTTTCAAGAAATCGATTCGGTAAGAAAGCGGCTTGTCCTACGCCAATCCAGTAATCAATGCTGCACCTTATCTATATTTGAACCTCCTTTTTTTTTTTTTTTTGGCTTCTCTTCGAAATACCCTGCTTAAAGAAGATATGCTCGAGACCGGACCACATGGAGGTGACTGCAACGACACATCTTGCCATCAATGTATTCACCTACGGAACAGAAAGCTTTTAGGCGAAGGGCGGAAGAGAAAGAAAGCAGCACTAATGGATAATAAAAAAGAAAAACATACAACAGGAGGGATTCGCTGGTGGTCACCCACCCAACTACTAACCTCCCGGCGTGTGGCTTAAGTACGGCTGAGCGGACGGG
>NW_022475845.1:0-4733 GCF_009193585.1 Aspergillus caelatus
TAATTAAACAATATAGTTTTATTATAGCTTTATTGTAGATATTCTATTAGCTATATTTATTAATAAAATATTTAGAGTAATTTAACAGTCTTTATAAAGTCTTAGAAAAAATTAAAAAATTTATCTATAGATTTTAATTTTTTATAATATAGTATAAATTATTATATGTAATTATTTTAATTACTTATCTTAAACTATATTCTTCTAAGAAAAATTTATTTAATTATAGTCTAGCTATTACTCGGTAAAAATAAAATAATAATATAGTTTAGAAAATTAAAAAGTTACAATAAAAGAATATATTTAATTAAAATAAGAATAACAAAATAACTATAGTTAAATATTCAGTTAAGTAAATAGAATTTGATGTTAAGTATAATAGATAATATTCTCTTAATTGACTATTAAATATAAAGAAGCTAGTTAAAAATTTTAAAATAGAATTTCTAATACAGTAATAGTTTTATTATTTACTCTAATTTTATTTATATTATTATCTATTTTTTTATGTATATTTTTTATTTATTTTATTATTTTTATTTTATTTATACTTTTTATTTATACTATTATTTCTCTCTACTTTTTTTCTATATTTATCTTATTTCTGGTTTTTTTCTACAATTTAACTATTTAATATAATTAATTTTAATATTCTTATATTATTACTATTTTAATTAGTCTTAGAACTAATCTATTTTAAATTCTTCTCTAATCTTAGCTAAGATAAATTATCTATTAGATCTAATAGATCTGTCTCTCTAATTATATAACTATCTCTAAAAAGAGATCAAGGAAGGTCCTATAATAGTAAAAATAAGCTGAAGTGATCTATACTTATATTAAAATAACTAATAGTAGATAGAGATCTATATATTAGAACAGATATACCAATATCTTAAAAAGAATTCTGAAAAGAGAGAGAATAAGACTAATAGTATTAATAGTATATAAAGTGTATAGATATATAATAATAATTTAAATATATTCTCTATAAAAAGTTTCTATAATAGAAAAAAACTATTAATACTAATCTATAATAAATATTTTTAAGATAAATTTAATAATATTTTAAATAATAATTAAATATTTTATTTTTTAAAATTATAATATTATTTTTTATTCACTATCTATTTTTTTAATCTGTCTAGACTTTATTAGTAAAACCCATTAAAAATTTAACTAAAATTAATATCAGTTCAATAAAATCTATAAAATATATTAATAATAGAATAAGACTATATTTTTAAGAGAAAAATATTATATTCTGTCAGCTGCCCTAATCCTAAAGCGGAATAGTCTTAGGGCTGGCTTTAGAGGATATAAAAATAGAATGATAATAGAGATTAAATAACTAGATAAGATAGAATAGACTTGAAGAGATCAAATAAATAAATAGGAAATCTAACTATCTAATAATCAGATAGTTAGTTGATAATCTACTTGAATTAAAAAAATTATTTAGTAGATACTTTTAGGCCTTATTTATAGATAATTTTTAGGTCTTACTTTTAGTATATAATTTCAAATCAATATAGAATTAGTAAATTTGTTATTATAACTAATTCTGACTAATTCTTGATTTCTAATAATTTCTAATAATTTATAGTAAATTATTAGAAATTATTTAAAAATATAAATTATAAATTCTTTCTAGACTCTGATTAAAAATAAGATTTCAATCTAGTCTAAAATAGATAATACTATAGAAGTTTTCTAGAATATTTCCTAAATAGGAAATATTCTTCCAATTTTATTCAGTATTATCTAATAAGAAAATATTCTAGACTTCTTCTAGAATATTTTCTAAATAGAAAATTTTACTCCGATATATCCCCCCAGATTTAAATATCTAAAAATAGATATTAAATCTGAATAGAAATTAGTAGGTAGATTATATAAAAAAATTAATAGATAAGTTAATTTAAAATCAGTAAAAAGATCAATAAAAATTACTAAAAATAGTAAAAAATTGAATATATTGAAATAGGGCTAATTCAATTTAGACCCTAGAAATCAATATCGAAAAAATAAAACTAATTCAATTTTGAAATCCTAGTTTAAATCAGTTAAATTGGTTTTATTGAATCGATCAGATATATCAGTTATATTTAGATAGATTTTTAGTTAAACTATCTACAGATATCTGATTAGTCGATTTCTATATAATATCAATATTTTTAGCTCTAATTTCCTGTCTAAGCCAATAATTTTGAATATTAATATATTTTAGCTTAGATCTATATATAGAATAGTTATCTATAAGCAGCTAAATAGTCTACTTATTATCATATCCTATATAGAGTTTTTGATTAGGATTAAAGCTTAAAGTCTTAATAGATATTTCTATTATAGGAATTGTCTACTAGTACTAGTTAAGGCTAGTAGTTCAGTTTCAGTAATTAATAAGGTAACTGCTTTCTGCTTTCTAGCTAACTAATCTATAGAGCTATTATATAGCTTATAGATATAGCTTTCAGAGCTCTTTTTATCTGAATAATCTATAAAAGCAGTGTCACTAGCTATTAAAAAAAATAGAGTCAGAATTCAGTATTTTAATTTAATTTAATTAATTAAAATCTATAAAGCTAAAGCTAAGCCCTGAGTATTCTATAGATAGATATCGGGTTCTATATAGATATAAAATTATATAGTTTACAGTAGCTATATACCTAGAACTAGGATTTAATAGATTTTCTAAAAAAATTTAATAGCCCTTTACAATATCAGATCTAGATATAATAGATATATATAAAATTAAGCCGATTTTTTATTAATATTTATAAATATATTATAATAAAATCTAATTATCGGATAAGCTTAATTTTTCTACCGATAGAGAAATCTGAGATATTTTCTAATTAATCAGATAAAATTAATAAGTAATTTTATTAATATAATCTATCTAAGAAATTTAGAGCTTTTTATTAAAACAATCTCTAATAATTCTTATATTAATAAATCTAGTTATCTAACCTAGATCTTTTATCTGATAAGTATTTAGTAATTGGTTTTTAAAATTAACTATCTTTTTCTAATTTTTATAATAATATATAATAATTATATTATCTATATATATTATTAGAATCAGATAGTTATTTATATATATATAGAGATTTTTAGATATAGATTTAAACTCTAGAGATTCTAGGATTTTCTCTATATATTTCTATTATAGAAATAATACTTATCTTAAATTATATAAAGCTCTATTTAATTTTAGAGCTATATATTTAGACTTATATTTAGATAACTAGAAAATATAGATAATTTTATCTAGAAAACTATTTAAAAAAATATTTACTGTATCTAATTAAATAGTTTCTAGGTCAAAAACAGTAATTAGGACTAGAATAGTTCTAAATATTCTAGAAACTAGGATCAGAGCCCTAGTTTCTAACTGATTAGAGGCTTATAGATTATCTCTAATATAGATTTTTGTTTTAAATTCTATTAGAAAACTACTAAAATTATATTTATATTTAAATATCTATTTTAGTAGTAATATTTTAAATTGATTTTTATCAATTTTTTCAATTAAAATAGGAGTTCAGATTTTTATTTGAATTAGCTATCTATATTTCTTTTCTATAGCCAATAACTATTTAGATCTGAATTTAGATTTAAATATTTTAGACCAATTAGAAGACTCAGAAAATAAAATATTTTTCGAAATTTTTTTATTAGAGCTTCTATCTGAATTTGCTCTAATTTCTAATAAAAAAATATATAAAAATAATCTAAAATTATTCTTTTTTATAGAAAAATTTCTAGAAGTTTACTGAGATCTAGGATTCAGATTATTAGATAACTCAGATCTAGCCCTTTTTAGATTTAGATTAATAGGTTCTAATCTATAGAAATCTATCTTATTAAAATTTCTATTATCGATTAGAACTATTAATATAGGAGACCTAGATAATAACCTTATAAATATTCTAAAGCTAGATAAAAACTCTCTAATAAATAGTATAGATAGTTAATTATTTAGAATTTAATTATTTTAATTAATTTAATTAATTTTATCGATTTTATCAATTTTCTAATACTCTAAATTTAGATTATCTAAATCTAATTGATTATATAGCATAGGATCTAGCTCTACTAGATCTAAAATTTAATCTATTTCTAACTAATTTAGGACTTCTGATAGAGCTTACTCTAATTTATTATATAGATCTTCTATATATATTTAGTTATTAAATAAAAAAGAATATAATTATAGCTATACTATAGTAGAATGATATTATAGAACTTTTTTTTATAGATATATTTTTAATAACTATACTATATATTTAATTTTACTATATCTAATTATTCTATATATATATAGAAAATATTGATGCCTAGGTGGGAGGACTTTTTGCATTCATTCTTGAATTCTTATCACCTATCTAAGCTTTCTATCTTCCTAGCTAGGTGTTGTGGGCCCGCTTAGCGGCCCGGAAGAACCCGTACTTCCGGGCCTCCAGGCCGCCAGACAGAAGTCCCTACTAAAAAAAATATAGTGACTCCTATTTTAAATAGAAAATCAATAACTCTCTATCTCTTATAGTATACTACTACTTGTAATTATAATTAATATATTAATTAAAAATATTAAATCTATCTATTAGAATATTTATAGAAATTTAGTAAATTTTTAATAATATTAAATATATATTATTTTGTTTTAGTAAATTGTTTTTAATAATAAAGATTAAGTAAAAATAAATTAAATATTTAAAAATATGAAT
>NW_022475846.1:0-4733 GCF_009193585.1 Aspergillus caelatus
TAATCTATTATCTACTGCTATTCTGAGATACTGAAAATAAAGATTAAAAAATAAAGAAAAACTTTATTTTATTATTATATTTAAAATAAAAAATTAATTAATTTCTATTTTATAATCTTTCTTAAAGACTATATTAATAAACTTATATAGATCTTTATTAATAAATATAATTATAGTATTTTTTATAAGAGTTAATTTATATATCTCTAATTAGTCTAAGAGATTATTTTTAAAATAGTATATTAGCTACTATAAAATAAAGTATAAAAATATATCAATATCTAAGTCATTATATATTAATATTTTATTATAAAACAGTTTAATAAAAGTCTTGATTAAGAGAAACTTTTTATAATTTATTTTAAAGATCTCGATTATTATAGTTTTTACTAGAATATAATTATTATTTATTATAATTCTTTTTATATCTAATAATTTTATTGCTAGCTTAATTATATTTAGTAATAACTATATTTTAAACTATGTTTATATTATATAACTAATTCCTATTTAGTATATATATACTGGATCTATATAAAAAGAGTAAGAAATATTTTTCTTAATAATATTGATAAGACTGGAAATATATAATATATACTTTATATAGAATATCTATATTTTATAGTTATTATAACCTGTATGTACTTATTATATATTAGATATATTTATTAGAAGTTTATTAATTTTCATTATCTAATTTATATTTTTAGTCAGTTTCTGAGTCTATATAACTATTTATTTAAAATTAAATAGTAATATTTTTTAGCTATAAAATTTAATTTGTTTATAATATATAGATATATATTATTAAAAAATTCTATTAATTTATAATTCTTAAGTAATTTAAATAATAAGAATAGATTTTCTATGAAATTCTTTATTATACTTAAGTATATAGTATAGTCTAATTCTAGCTTAAGTTTCTGACTTTTGCCTATTTTATAATTTTAATTAGATAAGTAATTTTCTGGTAATAGTAGATATTTAATATCTCTAAATAGATTAAGTAGATCCGATAAGAATTATAGTAGCTATAGAATATTAATATTTTTAATACTACTATTAGTTATTACTAAATCCTAAAAAATTTCTATTTTAATTAGTAGATCTTTTGTTTCTGATAATCTAGAAAAGTCTCTCCGGACTTATAATCTATTAATATCTAGGTAAGAGGACTTTTTATATTTATTTTTAAAATCTTATTATCTATCTAAGCTTTCTATCTTCCTAGCTAAGTGTTGTGGGCCAGCTTAGCGGCCCGCAAAAACCCGTACTTCCGGGCCTCTAGGCCGCCAGATGGAAGTCTCTACTAATAGATTCTATTAACTTAGTATTTTTATTTTTAGAATTTGAAATAATTATATTATATATAGTTATATAGTAGATAGTTTAATTGCTAATAAATTAAAATATTCTACTAAATACTTAAAAATTATATTAATATAAAATATAAATAAATTTATATATTATTATTAAGATCTTCTATATATCTATAATATTAGATTATAAGTTAGTTTTTCTCTTTTCCTGTAAGGGTATAGATAGGAGAATACCCGGGATTTATAACAGTATAAACTAACTAAATTAACTAAATTTAAGTATATAATATGTAATTAATTTAGATAAATAATTAAATAATCTCTACTAATTTAATAATTTCTAGCTATATATAAAATATTAATTATATTAAATTATTAAATTCTATTATTTTATTAAATTTCATTATTTTATAAAATTTTTATAGTAGTAATAAAGTATTTTAATTAAAATTAGAATTACTATAGAATATTACTTAACTTTAAACTACTATATAGTTTCTATATTAGTAGCTATTTAAATTTAGTTTTACTTAAATTACTTAAGAAATATTAAATTATAAATTAGATATTTATAATTATAATTAATAATATTTTAAATAATAAATATTTCTAATAAGTATTTAAAAAACTATTATATCTCTAGAGATATGTAATTATTTATTAATTATACAGTTACTATATATTATATATACTATATAGCTTAGTCTAAAGAAGCTTTTTAGTTAAATAGATATAAATTCTTAGAATAGTAGAGAAAAATTAAAATAATCTAAAAAAAAGAATAATATCTAATAAAAAATAGATAAATTATAAAAACTCTAAATAAAATATAATTATTATTTGTATTTTCCTTTTCTCTTTCTAATATTATTAGTTATCTATTAGATTTAAAAAATTATTATCTATATTAATAAAAGTTCTTAGTACTATAAAAATTTTATTAGATTTTCAAATAAAAAAAACTTTAATTAATATTAATATAAGATATTTAAATTTAATACAATTTAATATTTTTATATTATAATATATATATTATTTTTAGTCTATTTTTAATAAACTCTATACTTAGTTTAATTTAACTAAAATATAGATAGATAAGAATAAATAATCTATATTAATTATTTATTATTATTTATTTATCTATTTTTTAAATTTACTTTATTTCTTTCTATAATTATTAATATAACTATTTATAATATCTTTAGTATTTATAATATTGTATTTATTTATATTAATAATATCAAAATTTAGCTATTACATAAGAAAATTAGAGAGAAAAAAATAATAAAGTTAATACTAAAGTATATTTATATTAAATTTATAGAGTAATATAGAAAAACCAATAATATTTTCAATAATCTCTATATAATCAAAATAATTCTAGAATTTAAAAAAAAACTAAAATTTTTATTAATATTAGAATAGAAAAAAGACTAGATTCTATACTATAAATAATTAATAGTATTTAAAGAAAAAGTAAAGTAATACTAAATCAAAAGAGAATAAGTTTAATTTTATTAATTATAATAAAATATTTTTATTTCTAGTATAGAAATTTTTAATATAAAGAAATAAAATAAAGCAAGTTATATTATTATTACTAATTATCTGTAGAATTAATAAAATAAAAGTTAATTACTTAATTTCTCTACCAATTTTATATCTGAAGCTATAGTCTTATTTTCTATATATAGTACTGGTAGAAGATAACTTTATATCTTAGGATATAAAGTTATTAACTGTTTTCTTATTTTTTTTATTATCTTTAGTCTTCCTATTTATAATAGACCCATTTATATTCTTTATATACAGTATATTACTATTCCCAGGCTATTAAATCTCCTACTTAATTTTTTTATAGTTTTAGAATATCTATATAATCTTAATTTACTTAAGAGTTAAATTTATAATAGTAAACAATATAGATTAAAACTTGTATTAATAAAATAAATAATTAAAATAATCCTCTATATAGAAATTATTTGGTATATTATTATTTTAAAGTTTAAATAACCTTTTCTAATTTTATTTAATTCACTGAGTATTTTTTAGAGATATATTCTTAATAATCAAAGACTAAGAATTTAGAGACAGTATAGTCTCTCTCTATATATATAAATCAGATCCAGAGATTTCTAATAGAGATAATAAAATATATTAGATAATTTTAATAATTAAAAATCTATATAGAGAAATAATACTATGTTTTTTAAAGAAATTATAACTAAAATATATATTAAAAATGTTTTTATATACAGTAATAATATTATATATGAAATTTACTTTATTTTCTAAAACTCTATACTACTGTATAATAAGATTATTTATACTATAAAAATATATTTTATATATAAAAAAAGACTTTCTATTAAATAATTAATAGATATATAAAATATAAAATTAAAAATAAAAAAGAAAAATCTTATATATTTTATATAGTTAAAAAAATTTTAAACTCTTTTATAAATTATATAACTATAAAAATAAATATATATATATATATTTTTTTATATAATTTTATTATTTATATAGCCTTTATTAGTAACTATAGTATGGTAATTAAAGATTAATTTATTATATTAAACGTCTATATATTTCTTTTCTTTAAAGATAAAGAGTAGAGTCATAATTCAGCTATCTATAATAATATATTTAAATATAATAATATTCTCTATATATAAGTGCTTTTTCTTTTTAACCTTTAAATTATAGGAGTTAATTTAAAATTAAAAAAAAGTTTCTTAAAAAAAATAATATATCTATAAATTAACTAATACTCTGTATAAAATTATTATACTATAAAATAAAATTTATCTATTTTAAAAGTAATAATATAGTTACTAAAATATAAATATTATATATTCTAATAATCTATTGTTTTAAAATAGTTTCTTAATATTACTTTAGTATTTTATTTACTATATTTTAAGCTGTATAAAACTTTCTTCTATTATAGATATAGCTGTGGAGTATATAATATAGAACTCTAAATTTCTATGTAATTTTTATAAGATTAGATTTTTTTTAAGATAGGTAATTTTAATAGACTTATCTATATATAAATCTAAAATTTTAGATATTTTGGGTATTTTTTATGGTTTATATAGCTTTAAAGAGATAGGAAATTGAGTATATTTCTTTATAGTAAAAATTCCTTTAGGCTGCCAAACACCCACTAACAGAAGGCGGTGGGTGTTTGGAACCGCCACTGATATATCTAAATTTTAGAAACAATAGAAATATTAAAAGATTAATGATTAATAATATATTTATTGTAAGAATATATCTAGAAAATAGTATTTAGTAATATAATAAGATTTTTAACTAGTAAAAATAGAATACTAAAAATATAGAGATATTATATATAATTTATATTTATTATAGATTTATATTTATTATAGATTTATATTTATT
>NW_022475847.1:0-4676 GCF_009193585.1 Aspergillus caelatus
AAAAAAAAAAAAAAAAAGAGACAAAGGGAGAAGAAGTCAAAAAGACCTCACTCAGTAAAGCAGTGGCTCAAAAGAAAAAGTAATTGCGGTGAGCCGGGATTGAACCGGCGACCTTTAGATAACCTAATAGGTTATTCTGATCGAAGTAAACTTCAGTCTAACGCTCTCCCAACTGAGCTATCCCCGCAATTGTTGAATTTTTAGAAATAAAAAAACATTATAAAGAAATATTATACGAATACTATCATACTTGCCTTAATTACCATCTCCAGAGGAATCTCACAACTGCTATAAGTTTTATAAGTTATCCCTGGAATAAACAGGGGACCCAGAATAGCCTAGATATTCAGCCATTTGGGCTTCATGGCAGGGTAATAAGGTCCGACAGGGCACGGAACAGATCTAGCACGCATCCCGGACCTAGTGGGCTATTTCTCTAATCTCCATATGTGCCTCAGTTGCCTCTAGTTGATTCAAAGTGTTTACTACCCAGATATATTATACATCAAACAAAAACATACTCCAGAACTCTAGAATCCCTAAACCCAATCACAAGACACGCCTCCCACCATAAGCGCTGCCAAGTCTCCGAAACTCTCCGCTGACATGCGCAACCCTATTTATATAGATCCTACAACCACAGGAATCAAATCATTCAAAAATCCAAACAACAACCAACATACAACTACGAGTAAATACCACAAAGCCCCCCAGGAAAAGAGAAAATGACTACAAAAACCCACACTCCCCAAAATACCCAACACACTTACACCTACACCCACCACCCCCCATCCCCCCAAGAAAACAGAAATAAACCCAAACCAACAATCCTCTTCCTCCACGGCTTCCCTTCAACATCCTACGACTGGCGCCACCAAATAACCTACCTCTCATCACTCGGCTATGGAGTTATCGCCCCGGACCTCCTCGGCTACGGAGGCACAAGCAAACCCACTGACCTCGCCGCATACAAAACCAAATCCATGGCCGCGGAGATAATCACCATCCTGGACGCAGAGGAGATCGAAAAGGTCCACGCCGTGGGACATGATACGGGCTGCACGCTTTTGTCTCGACTGGCGGATTACTTTCCGGAGAGGTTGCTGTCGTGTGTTTTCCTGGACGTGCCGTATATGAGGCCCGGGGAGAGGTTTGATCTGGATATTGTTAATAAGGTTACGAGGGATATCTTAGGGTTTGAGAGGTTTGGGTATGTGGGATTTTTTGCTGGAGAGGGGAGTGGGGTGTTGTTGGATCGGTTTGTAGGTTTTTCTTTCTTTTCTCCATCTTCTTTTGGTTTTTGTCTCTGGTACTGGTTCTCCCTAGGGTCAGGGATTGGGATTGGGATTGGGGTTGAATTAGGGTTGAACTGTATGAAAGGAAGGACTGTAAGCTAACAAACAATGACACAGGCCGATTCATTCTTTACGCTCTTCTACCCCCACTCACCCTCACTATGGAAATCACACCTCTGTCCAGCAGGAGCAATAGAGAAATGGCTTCTATCCGATCGCCGAGCCCCATTAGCTCCCTACATTACCGAAGAAGTGAGTAGCCCGTTTCCCCGCAAAGATACCAAAATTTACCCAGAAACAAAACCAACAAACCCTAGGAATTCAAAACCCACCAAAAGCTCCTAGTCGGTAACCACGACTCAGCACTGAACTGGTACCGGGCTCTAGTCTCGAATATCAACTTAGAAGATGAGGAAGAGGCCCAAATTACGCCCTCGCTGTCTATGCCGGCTCTCTTGATTTGTCCAAAGAAGTTGGAGTTGGAGATGCCCGGTCTTGAGGAGGGGATGAGGGCTGTTTGTGTTGGCGATTTGGTGATAAAGAGGGTTTCGACGGAGGGACATTGGGTTCAATTGGAGGCGAGGGAGGAGGTGAATCAGATTCTTGGGGAGTTTTTTGAGCGGGTTAGGGTTTAGGGGGTATTGGGTTGGTGTTGTTGTATAATAAGTAGCACTTTCTCTCCTCTTTTCTGGGAATATATGAGATACGGAACGTGTATTTACACTTTTTGGCCTTCACGCTAAGTCCCTAAAGATCTTTCTGACAGGGCACTAAACTGAACTCTTTTGATCTAGCATGTATTTCAGACCTAGTGGATCATGGTCTATTTATAAAGCCTCCATATATACTCCGTACTTTATCTGTCTTTTAGAACTCTAAATGTTTAATTCTATGATACTATTCCAAACGTCCTATACATGATCTTTCTCAATAGAGGTTATACACTACTTACAGTACAAGCAAAAGTATTAGTATAAGAACACTAAAGCTAATGTCTAGGTTCCTATCCTGTATTAAGTATAAAAATACTACAACATCGGTTACACGCATTACCTACCATATTCTATTATGCTATGAAGCCCCGACTTTCTCAAAGAGATGGAGACCAATACAGACACAAAGAACCACTTGGGTGGGGGGATTTAGCGGAAGGCAATCGTTTGTATCGGTCTAGATCCATATCAGGACGAGATGAAGTAAGGTTGCTCATTTTATAGAGAAATAGTATAACAGAGGCACTACTTATCAGAATATCCGTACCCACGTTTTAGAAACTGACAGGCAACACTAATGATTGAATCTTCCCTGTTAACCTGTGAAGATTACTAGTGGTCACCATCGGATTTAATTCGAAGGGAACACAACGGGCATAATCGGTCGTGATTCAGAAGACAAAACGTCAAATCCTGGACCAATAACTGATTATATTAATTGAAGCCGGGGTAATGAAATCACGAAAATGGATTGGTTGGGTAATACTCTCGACATTTGCGGGCTAGACTAGAGCTGAATCCACCTGCATATGGACTAATACGATCGTTCTCCACATTGAACGGAATCCGACAATCGTGTTGGGGATGATGGTTTCAACATGTGAGAATCTTCTGAAATTTATGACATCTTGCTGGTATTTTATGATGGAATCCAGAATTGGTCTGGAGAGGGCGCTTCTATACTTGGAATTAGGGCGGCTTAGTCCTAATCTATCTACTTTTTAGAGAGGATTCTTAAGGTAGGCCAAAATCGTAGAGATCGAAGTAACTAGTAAAAGAGCTCTTTCTATTAGCTAATTGGGCTCTACTCTGACATTCTATTTTGATATTCAAGAAACTTATTCGAAAAGTCGGTGTGTACTGAAAACCCCTGTTAGTTGAAAGGAAAGGCTGCAGCTCATGGGGGTTTCCAATAGTCAAAATGTTTGAAAAATTTCCTATCCTTCATGAGCATGCGTGGTGCAGATTATTTCCTGTATGCTCTAATCATTTAACCTTACTAGCTTCGCGCTAGGGGACTTGTATCCTAGAAAGCCTTAGCTGCCTTACACTTCCGAACCAAACATGAAGCTGAAGTGGACCCCAACCACCCAATCAGTGACGAGTCAAGGGATCGACAGTGGGTCTACTGCGGAAAGATCCTTATGGAGTGGTTCGCTTAAAGATGATGTTCGTCGAGCTGAAAAAGCATCAGGTCAGGTATGCAGGTTGTGGACATGGCGCGGCTGAGCTTGACGATCGGACTTGGCCGAGCTCCAGTGGCACGCGAGAACATTCCATTTTAGTGCCATCATAAACTGTAATCTTTACCATGTCTTCTCTGAGCTCTGAATACGGCCCCTGCCCTGGATGATTATCCTGTGGACGCTCATCTGTGCGTCACGCAAATTGTGCAAGGAGAATCTCCTACCTACGCGCGCTATACCCTTCGGGATGTCTCTGTTAGGACTGGTCAGGCATCGCGCCACTGTATGCACGGATTGAAAATAGTTCGATCCAGGCGATTTTTAGCGGAGAAAGAGTTCCACGCTCTCGTACCCATTGGCTGAGGATTAGCAATCTTCATGAAGATCCCCGTAGAAAAGCAGACACACAGGCTCGGGTGTAATTAATGAACCGGCTCATTCCACTGTTGAAAAGTGTCTCTCAACATCTTCAACAGCGACACAGTATACATATACTATGATTGAACAAAAAGCGCTGTGTCCTCTCCACCACCCCTGGGAGCCCAGTACAACGGATATCAAGTCCCATCCGCTTATTTCTCGCACATATGATTCTATCATCTTCTACCGATGGACCTCGCCGGATGGAGTGTACGAACGTGGCCGCATTATGGCGCGCCTCGTTGCAGAGATGATGGAGAAAAACAGGCGTCAAGTCTGGTTGGATCAGTGGGAAATGAACAAGAACACGACCCCCGATCAAGTAGTACGACAGATTTCCGACATCTTCCTACGTGTCCCAAAAGTCATCATTCTGGCAGCCCCAGGGGATTGGGATCGCTTTACCAATGCCGATGATATCCATCGTTGGGAGTGGGAACTAAGCTTACAGAGTGGTAAGACCAGAGCCCGCAATTCATGACGAAATCTGACCCTTACTGAAAATTGCCAGACAAGAAGATCTGGATCCTACGATATGGGATCCCTGAGACGACGCAGGCACCTTCCAAAGAGCAGTTGGCGGCGGACCTACGAAACCACAGCACTCGTCTGGCAGACCTTGTCATGAAAGGGAATATTCAGGTGCGGGTCTTAACGATGGATAATCTAAACAGTGTCTTAAGTGAATTAGCATAAATCAAGTAATAGTTTTTATTCAGTTGTGATGCATGCCTGTCTGTCTTCCGCCATCTTGTTTGGTTTTTTTTTTTTTTTTTTTTTTT
>NW_022475848.1:0-4669 GCF_009193585.1 Aspergillus caelatus
AAAAACAAAAACAAAAATCAGTGATTATGGAAGATTATCATACTGTAATCAACTGGATGCCGACTTTGTGGGAGACGGGGAAAAATTACAAGAAAAAAAAAATAAAGAAAAGGAAAGAAAAGGAAAATAAAAAGGTGTGCCACTTAGTCAAGAATAGTATTAGCCACGATGGACCCGGCCACAACTTTCTGCCCAGACCAATGCTGAGGGAAGGACGATCACGATCATCATCGACTCGGTAAGTGATCCGAAAGCGTCTCCTGTGTGAATTGACCGCCTCCTCGGAAATATTAGATGTCTATCCTGTGATCCTTCAGGAGGGGCTTTCCAATTGAAAGGATGAAGATAGATAGACTGTTTTCATCAAGAGCGAACGGCAGCTCCCACAAATTGACGGGCATCGTCATAAAATCCCCGGTTTGGACGATGATCAGCCGTGTGGGAAAACGAAATTGGTTCTGGATTTGCGCCGGTGGATCTTTGATCATATCCATTGGACGAGCCATTCCGTGGTTGGCAGACAGGCATCGGATGCAATGATGAGTTGGCAGTCTGGTCGTTTGGCGCGGCGGGGAATCCATGTCACTTTACACGAGACGAAGAGAGAAGTATAACCGCCATCCTGCAGAGTAGTAGTAGTAGTAGTAGTAGTAGTAGTAAATAAGTAAGTAATAATAATCCTTCAGTTGTCGAGGTTCCGCGCAATTCGATTGTCATTTGCACCACTGTTGATCCCTATCCTCTACCCTCGACTGGAAGACTGCAGTCTGTGCAGTGCATTGTGTGAGTCTGCCTTCTTTTTCCCTCGCAGAAAGTAACGGGGGTAGAACAAGGTTTGGACTTTAACCTTCAGTTTTTCTCTTTGTATTGGCAAGTGGGGGGGTTGGAAGTAACGTCAAAAGAAATACAAGACATAGTGGGAATTTTGGGACGGAGGTCAATTGTCACGACGGAGGAATACGGTTGACTGTGCCAGCCTGAGAAAAGGCGAACGCCAAACGAAAGAATAATAAAAGATTGTTAAAGAGAATTTCTATAGAACAAATGCTTCCGGACCATCGAGTCCGCCACCTGAATGATGAAGATACAGGGCAACCGCTGACTCAGTCATACACGGGGAATTCAAGTTCTGCAGGCAAAATCATTCCACTTCATGCAGTGTCCAACTGCCGGTACCACCAACGTCCCGTGATTTCGTCCCTACTAGTACTTACCTACGGATTCCATCCCTTACATCTTGTTCGTTTACAAACACAGCTCATCAATTCTCGAGGTTACTGGATGACGCGTTCTCAGGTGAACGTATGACATGGGGTCGTGAGCGAGAGTAACTATGGGGATGCATTTTTACTGTACAAATAATAGCATACTGCCTTATAGATCATTTCTCATCTTCAGTGCACTCCACACTCGTTGCTTGGTCCACTTCTCCTTTGCCCAGAATCAACTAAACCTCAAGCGGTGCATTTTCGTACCATGTACGCATATTCTCGGCAGCCTGATGGGGAATGACATAAAGCGGGTGGAGCGCTGTGAGCCGATCCTTCTCATCAAATACACTCAAGTCTGATCCTTGATTGTCCGAGCTGGTGACAGGAAGGAATTTCCAGGAAAATGCCGAGGAGAAGTCCTCCTTAGAGCTCGCGCTAGCATCGGTATGGTAGTGGTGATATTGGGTCGTGCTCAGCCCAGTGAGAGTATAGCATGTGTGGTACGAATCTGGATGTCTATGTTTGACAGTTAGTTTCATACATTGCGTCGTAACGGAGATCTTTATTGAATGACCATACTTTCCGGGCTTGTCACGAAGCCCTCCGTGCTTTCCCTGACAGCAAGCAAGGATGTATCGTATCAGCCCTTCACGGCTATAGAGGTTGCTAGTTGAGGTCTTCTGAGGCGCTGTAGCTGGTTGGGTGCCGTTAATTGCGGATTGAATCAGTGGCCAACAACCCCCGACCCAAAAGCTGTAACATCCATCCACCAATTTGTTGGTCCGTCCAGCGAACCCTCCTTCAGGAGCGTACTGTCGAGCGGAAAGCCATGATAGGAGCATTGGAACATCCACGCATCTAACATTCTCAGTAAAAAGTGGGGTGGTAGCAAGCTTATGCAGCTCCTTACCTGGAAATGGTCACTTCGGGCTTGCCTAGAATGCATAAGCACGCCAAAGCGCAAAAGGCGTAGGCGCCATGCGCCTCCGACCCGGGATTACCGGAGATGCCACCTTCGAATGTCTGGCCTATGACCGACCTATGAGCACTTCAGTCAATAGACTAAACTAAGATACCGCTTACATCTTGACAGATAATCTGAGAGGCCACTTGTGAACGTTTCGAACCCATGCTTCCGAGCTTCAGCATCAGGCGGCAAGGTTAGTGGCAGGTCAAGGAGCGATATAAGCACCATCGCGCAATAAGCGCCTCTGGTATGATACTCAGTCAGACAGAGCAGCAGGACGATAGATAGGAGAGCTATTACCTCACATCTTCTTCCCCACCCTCGGAGACTCTAAAGCCACCATCGGGCTGCTTCAGCCTTCCGAGCCATCTCCACCTAGTCCCAAGTTAACGGGGCACATATCTTCAACGGTGGCAGCGATACAACTCACATTGCCTTTCGATCGATCAATTGGAAAGCCTCTTCGCCACCAACCATGGCGAGTGATAGCACGGCAGCATATGAGGGTGCGCAGTGGGACAGTTGGCCATGTCCTCCTCCAAACCCACCAGTGGGGTTTTGCATAGGTCTAAACGACGTAATTACCCTGGAAAGGAATGAATTTAGACATTGAGTCACCGAAAGCAGTAATCGATGATCATAGGTAGAGTACACTCCCCAACGATCCTACAACAGTTTGTAGATCAAGGCAGCCAGGCGCTTGCTTACCGTTCACGGAACTGACTGATGTCTTCATCTAGTAGGGTTAAGCCAGCTAGAGCCCAGTAAACCATCCAGGGACGACTGGCATCAAGGGCCACAAAGCTCCCCGGATAGTCCTCTAGGGAGTCATACAGATAGGCAATATGATCATCACGGTTAAGTGCCGGTACCCCAAACTGGTTGAACGGTCCCTTTTGACTGCTATGGATACCTTTCAGGAATGGTAAGCATTTGTTTACTGTTTCTTCTTGAAGATTCGTTGTCTCGGTGGTCAGAGCGTCTTGGAGGATCGGCAGCTCCTTGAACAGCGCTGGCACCGCCGGATGTACTTGAGTTTCGCTCATTCTGCTCTGCTGCTTAGGCAGTGTATGATCCTGTGAAAGAGTTGTCGATGACGGACGGCCTTCTGCCGGTTGGTTGGACGCGATGCTTGACTTTCCCGCCGATATTTGACTGGTCGAAGCGAAACGAACTTTTCGACGCTGCTTTCCCGTCGCTGAAGTGACAGGCATGAAATCTTCCGAGGAAGCTTAGATCCGTATATAATCTTTGTGAACAAAGAGAGCCAATGTCGATAACAATCGTAATCAAGTAAGCGATCTCACTGCTATTGTTCTGTTATTGGCAATGGAGAAAGCGCATTCATTGTTCTTTTTTCCCACTTGAGCGGGTGGGTCACCCCTCACTATGGTAGACACTTTTTGCCCTCTGTGCAAGTTTACTATGATTGTACTCTTCATTCACCACCCTCATATCAACTTGTAGGAATTTAATGGTAGAATGCTGCTAATATGACTGTTGATTTGTTCTGGATTATTACTCTAGATTTTTTTTTTTTTTTAGGGTGCAGGAATGTCAAATCCAAACCGAAGATCCATTATTTTCAGACCCGGATGTACTCCGTACTGTATTTACCGTCATAACCCTCCACGTTCTGTCAAAGAACCCGTGGTCCCGTGACGAGCATTCCTTTTTCCTCAGGCTCCCACAAAAAGCAAAGTCGGAATAGATCAGCTGGTGGGCACCGGGGGGAAGGACTCAAGCCAATAACATCTCGGAACCAAGCCAGATGGGTACCTAATCCGGTATTCGCGCTACGAAAAGCCCTTGATGGACTAACAGAGGCACTTAGTCCAATTCTTAATCCTGACTAGTTGTTGATCAACTAACTTAGGTGTCTGATGAGGGGCTTTCGGCTAAGAAAACCAATCGCCTCTTCCAAGACACTGTTATGCAGCGTACAACGCACAAAGAAAACGGATGGCAGTCTGATATCACGAGTAAGATGTTACCTTGACTGATCGATAGGACCCTTGTATCTCGATAGCTAATAATCGTGAGCGAACATGGTCTGCATATATCTCATCAGGATTCAAGGTTAGTCAAGGGCGGCACTACCTAATGCCTATTCCTGGTACAAAGTATACCGGGATGATTCGCGCACACAGACCACCACGTACGGCTACGTTCCCACCACGTACAGCGCTGATCAATCAGCATTAGACACAGCCACTTAAGCGCCAATCTCGTCAACAAAGACATCCGCCATCTGGAACAGGACTTACCTATTATGGAGCTACGCGTTGGATGTGTTATTGCATGCGGCGGATGGCGTGGCAAGCTGCGAGTCAGAACCCAAGCGAGCCGATACGATTTCTTAGTCGTAGGCAAATGGAGTTGGTTAATGGGCTTTCTTGATGTGGAACCCACGGGCCTTCAAAAGCTGAATTTCAGATGCAAAACGGTTATCTTACGCCTTAGCCTGCCTTGCAAGAACCCTGAAAAAAAA
>NW_022475849.1:0-4634 GCF_009193585.1 Aspergillus caelatus
AAAAAAAAAAAAAAAAAAGGTCCTCTTCCATAGCCCTCGGCTTCACGTTATTGATCACTTTTACCTAGTCAGCATAAAATGGCACCCTGTCCGTTTTTGATGTACATATGGCCTTCCATCCAATCCCCACCGACAGTACGCTTAATCGTACGAAGGAAAACAATTAAAAATAAATATAAAAAAAGAGACAGATATAGGAGCTCCAGGCATATGTAGTTTCGGATGTTCTATGGTTACAGAATAGACCCCTTCTTACATTATACATATACGAGGATTTCTTCAGCTTGCTTTTCCCAGTTTTAAAAGTACGTGCATGGCCTTTTTTTACCTTATTGGATGCCGTCTCGAGGCTGCGGTCACTCCCGCACCTAAAGTAAGCCCAATCTGCAGCCATCAGTCGTCATCCACATTCTTACACCCAGCACAAACATCTTCATATTGGTCGTGAAGAACAAATGGACTACTGCAAGGGATTACTTCGGCGAATACTTCATATGCATCGGCGCCAAGAATCCGGAAACCGTTCGACCAACGAACTGTCCAATAGTTCGAGGGACAAACGTACTGGTCGCACAAGGACTCGATGACCTTCTGCGGCTGTTCGAATTTGCATATTTTCAATACCCTGGGAAACAATCTGGGTTTCGGCTGTGAGAAAAATATATTCGAATCTCCCTTCCCGAAAACAAGGAGGTGTTTCACCTCGGCAAACACTATCTCTAGGTAAACAGGGTACTTCCTGATGAACGGTACGATGGTCCCACAGGCTGGCTCCCAATTGGTACTATCTGATTGATCTTTCACCAGGGCTGTGTGGTCATTGCTTCGTCCTCCATAATACTTACTATGCTATGCATACATCAGTTTTGGAATCGAAACTCATTCTTGGGCTTGCCCCTGATTCCCACGTCAACCTTATAGACTCGCCCTCCATACCGGATTGAGTTTGGGAACTGCTCATCATCGATGTCATCCTTGGCGGTGGTGATGAGTAGTTCAGTTCCAACGAAGATCGGACAGGTGATGTTTCTCGTTGGAAGCAACACTTCTCCAATGACTTTCCCTTCCGGGGAGATACGGATGACTTTACCACCCCCGTAAATGGCGCTCCAGATACAGCCTTCTGCATCAATGGCAAAACCATCGGGTTCCTTTGGTTCTCCCAGGTCAAAGTGGACTCTACGGTTGCTGATCTCTCCGGTTTGGGCATCGAAGTCAAACGCGTAAATTTTGCCAGTGGGTGAGTCGGTCAGGTACATTGTGTCGTCCGCATGGTTCCAACCAATCCCATTGGGAATAGTCAGACCTTCGACCATACGGTGCACTTTCATGTCGGGGTCCAGTCTGAAGAGGACGGCCTCGTTGACCGGGGACTGCACTTTGGGGTCATTCATTGAACCAGCCCAGAACCGCCCATGGCTGTCGACCGCCCCGTCGTTGAAACGCATTCTGTTTTGGGTGAATCCGCTTAGTCAGATTTCACGAACAGTAGCTGGGCAAACTTGGATTTCACTCACATGCGGGCTCTTTCTGGGTCCTTCTGGTCATCCCAAACCTTGGAGATGTACGAGAGCTGGCCCGTGGCGCGGTTGAGGAGAGCATATCCATGTTTTGCGGCTACGATTATCTGGCCGTTGTACGCATCGCCAGTATCTTTGATGTTGGCAGTTACCCTAATTTCCCGTTCCGCTGATCAGTCCAAGGTTGCCGGAAAAGCTACAGCTGCAGGGGTCTATCCACACACCCAATTGAAGCAGACGTGTCAATAGTCTTCAACGAGTCTGGGCCTTTGGCTAAGTCCACCACATAGAATTTCTGCTCCCAGATATCAACAAAGCGGAACTCATTTCTGGGCTCATCATAGAATGGTCCCTCTAACAAGGTCCCTGCGATATCGATGTACGGCTAATGTTTGAAAAGTGAGAATGATCCATTATTTACGGTTCTCCCATCCGTGGCAATACCGCGCAAGGTGTTCAGATTCCTACCTCAGAGACCGTCCATTTCTGGAACGATGACATGATGACAATCCGATTAATCAAACTAATTAACCCTGGAGGCTGTGCTTTGATTTCGGGATCTGAACGGTACCACACTGAAGGCGCTGGATCTGGATCCCGGACAAGGAAACGAGCCGACGGTAACCACAGATAGATGGTTACTATCAATAACCTCGTAGGAACGTGGACTGTCTGGGCTGTGGGTTGTGACTGGTGAGAAGGCCAAAAGGGGATGAGGATCGATTCAATAGTCTGACCAGATTCTTTGAGGGACTAACTTATCCAGTGTTGTGGCCGTGGGCGCCAAGACATTCACCCCACATGACTGATCGATGGGAATTCTTACTCTCACTAAGGTCAACTCCGTTTCTGATACGCATAATCATCCTATCAGCGGGTCGCCCACCCCGGTGAGCCTAGTATTGGTGCGAATGGCACTACTACTACGGATCCATCGCGCTGGATTTCATACACCGCTTTCTTCGGCATAGTGTCCGATGACGAGGTGTGTTTACATCGAAGCGAAAGTACTTTTGACGAACTAGCCCCAGAAATTGCTCCTTCAGGAGTTGGTGGCTTTTTCCGGTATCTGGTAAGGTATCACTGACGCAGTGGTCACCAAGGGGGAGAGGGACGTGTGGGTAGACAAGATATTAAAAGAGAAATTAGAAAATTGAATGATTGGGAGAAAAAGGACGCCCCCGAGATCCTTAACGGTTCAGCAGAATAATTCCCCGGACCAATTGCTTCTCAAACTATTGGACTTCTGGTGGACATGATTATTGGGAAATCTGCACTGGGACACGTATCCACTAAATGGGGCTACCACCCGTCATGTTAATAAGCAATGCGAGACAACAAACGTGGTCATAGAACCTGGAAAGGGAGTAATACATGAGCAAATCACTCAATTTGTTGCTCGATACGTTCGATTAATCAAAAACTGCCGCCTGGGATTTCCACCGTGCGCGCGTCTTGGGCGTTTTTAAAGGACCGTGGCCGCGGTGCGGCAAACTTCCCGTGTTACGCCTCATTTGTTCCAGACTAGGACCTCGGGTGGAGAAATCAGGAAACTGGGTCATATCGGCAAATAGGAACTCATCCGGCCTTTCCTCCTTGGAGCTATACAGTCTGGAAAAGAATTAGCTGCCGGTAGGTCTATCCCAAGCCTTAAGCAAGCTGCGTGACAGAATCGAGGTCGCCTTGCGACTGGAAGGCTCCACTTTCGTCCCTGGTGGTTCCCTGGTTGCAGACACGGCACGACGGACAGGGTCCCAAGGTCCCGGACTTTTGGCGCAGCTTGCCTTACCAGCTGGGGATTCTGGCGTACAGCCGTTAAATGACAGGTTTGCATCGCTTGCTGCATTGATCACCAGTTCTTTGTGCGTCTTCTAAGGCCTCTGCCACCGCAAAGCCCTCTTCATGCATTGCTGACCTGCGGTCAGACATGCTCAGAAGTCCGGGAGTGCTTCCATTCCGTCCGTACAGAACCGAAGAATGGAAGCGGCCCACTAGACTTCTTCCAATCCCTTCGATGGAGCTCTAGCATTGCGGCGAGACTTTTCAATTCGGCAGTGGATAGGCTGTCTGTGCTACTAACGCTAGAAGTTCTAGCGAAGGCCGCAATACTAAGAGACACTGTCTTAATGCCGTTCGTTTAATGAAGGCGGTCTGGCAAATGCTCAAGACGTTAAGTGTCGCATATACTCCGTACCGTTAGTCGAGAACCGGCCGAAATGTCTCTGGGGTGATCGCCAAAATAGTGCTAAAGCTACTCCGTACACCAGAAAACGGCAACTTCAGTGAGATCTACGGTGCATCAAAGTCTACTTTTGGACAGAGTCGCTTCCAACTGTGACTGTCGGTCTGCCGTGCAGGAAGCTTGCCAACGGTCGTATTTGTCATATTGATAGATCGAAGGTATGATTCTATTTTTCTCCCTCCCCCCCTCCCCTTAATTTCCTCCGAGGTAGCAAATTCCAACAAGCGGAGTCGGGCCAGCTCAAACATGGATGCATTGTTGGGCCGTTGAGAGTACCTGCAGAGGCGAACCGGACGCTTGATATTTGATGTGATCCACCAACGAAAGGTACCTACACGGGCCCAGTTACTAGATTGAGCAGCTGCGGAAAATGCGGTGTAAGCTCAGGTAGGACGCAGCAACGTATCCATTCTTCTCCGTCCTGCCTCAAGAATTGGAATTCCACTGTCCGACCGTCGAAAACGGATCCAAACCCGTTACGTCGGTAGCAATAATCGAAAAAGTTGTATCGACTGATACCTATACGTTCTATCATGAAGCTTCGCAGAGATCCGACGCAGATGGAAATGGGATTTGAGTAGGCAGCCTCACATGATCAATTCTTCATGCAATGCAAGACACAATCCGTAACTTACATGATGCATGATAAGTGATCTTGTACCGTACCGTTCCAGACGGTATTAGTACCTGTACCAGACGTATGGAATACCAGGCGTGAAAAAAGCTCATGACCGGAATTCAATCCACTGAAACCCACTCTCAGGCCCTTATTTCTTTCTTATATATATATATATATTATTTATTTTATTTGTTATTATCATATATAATTTATTTTAGTTTTTTGGTATTAATTGTTTTTTTTTTTTTTTTTT
>NW_022475850.1:0-4617 GCF_009193585.1 Aspergillus caelatus
TTTTTTCCCTTCTACCGCAACGCAACTCCCGATCCAGCCCACTCAATTCACCCTTGTTGATCGGCTAATACTTCCGGAGAATCAAATGTTGATAATTTGATATACCCCCATAGTGTCGAATATGCATTAATCATTATCTGTTGAAATGCGATTTTGTTTATTGTTAAATAGATTCTCAATTGGACGGTTGTCAACCCCGAGAAAGGATATATATCGGCCCGAGGATTTTCAAAACCACGGCAATTGAATGAACATCGTATGATTATCGCATCCCACGCCCTTTAATATCGCAGCATGAGCGCGTCCCGAGTAGGCCGGGCCGCGCTGAAGGCCAAAGTGCCTGTTACCGGTCCTAAAAGGACTGGCAGTAAGATTCCGGTCGATGGTCCTGGGTCAGTATATGATGCTCCCTTCGATTGCTGTGAGCCGTGCAGCATACTTCTGGGAACAATCGCCCTTCCCTTGGTAGAGGTATAAGAAAGCTGGTTTATCTAACCGTCTCAACAGCAAGAAACCGCCAGCAGCATCGCCGCTGCCGAAGCGGGCTAACCCACATCTCCTGAATCTCCAAGAGACACAGCCACGCATGTCTCCTAAAGTAATGACCTTTCTAGGGGTCAGTGTCCTCGGCATGAGCACATACTGTGGGTATCTATACGCCTCCTACAGGCGGGAAGTGACTCATGCACAGTCTATGGACGTGCCTAAGGATGTATCGGATCGATACAACCAGACAGCTAGGACCTTTGACGCAGATGTCGAGATGTCTGAGAAGCTAATGCGAATGGGGAAGAAGCGGCGAGATCTTGTCCAGAAGGCCCGTGGAAATGTGCTCGAGGTGAGCTGTGGCACGGGTCGAAATCTGGAATATTACGAACTTGGACAGCAGAGAAAGCCCAATGAGAGGGGCCAAGTAGAACTTCGGGGATGCCGCTCTGCTACGTTCGTCGATCTCAGTCCGCAGATGGTGGAGATCGCGCGAGGGAAGTTCCAGAAGCTGCATCCCGATTTCAAGGATGTCAACTTCCGGGCACAGGACGTGAAGGACGTTGCTCCTCCGACGACTGGGGATAAGCGGGCTTATTTCGATACGATCGTACAGACCATGGGATTGTGTTCGATGCCAGACCCCGTTGGCGCTCTTCGTCACCTAGGGTCTATTACTGAGCCGGAAAAGGGACAGATTTTGCTTCTAGAGCACGGCCGGTCGCACTATGACTGGCTGAATCGCATCCTTGACAATCTTGCTCCCGCCCATGCGGACCGCCATGGATGTTGGTGGAACCGGGATATTGGAGCGATTGTTCGGGAGAGTGGTCTGGAGGTTGTCGAGGAGAAACGGTGGCACTTTGGAACTACATGGAAATACGTGCTGAAACCAGCACGTGGTAATTAGAGGTCAGGTGTAGGTAATCTTGTATATTAATCATCCTGTATTATACACGGCATGAGTGTAAACCCAGCAAACATTTTAGAGAACCCTAGAGATGTTCCTACACTTCGGGTTTCGATGTACATACGCGATGAGCTATAGATGTTGGTTCAAGACACACTATAGTATGCACAGTATATATAGATTTCCGTTAAAGTTGATCCCATTCCAAGTAAATAAGCTTGGTTCAATATAAGGGTCCAACCCGGTCGTGACCAGCCACGTGAGTTAAAATCAACTTCCTTGTCAAGTCATCTGATAGGAATATATATTTTTTTTTTTAAATATTGGAACTGTGACCATAAGATTGTGGCAAGATGACGAAAGAGACCAGAATGGCCTCATGCAATAATGGCACTGAATCGATGCCCTTACAGCGAATGCAGGTAGTTAGTAGTCCAGTAGATGCAAATACGACGTAAAAATCAATCTACTTTATTGTCTACATTTAGCGAATTCCTACGCAACGGAATCACGAAAACGGCGAATATCGTGCCCTCTTTCCCGAGTTGGGAATATATATCTGCACTCAGTAAGCAAAGATGGCGATCGCCTCGGAAACTAGATTACGAACTGGAAACGATGTACGGAGTACTTCGTACGTACTGAGGAACCTCAGATGAGGTCAAGATGGCGTTATGCACATGCGGGGTAACAGTTGCCTCCATCCTGTTATGTAGGATGTACGCCACCTATAGATATCTGTCATGTATGTACCTGAGCCCTGGAGTTTTTTGGGAAACCCCTCGCAGAAATATCCCCAGCACTATCGGGTCGGAGAAAAGACGGACAACCGGTCTGGGTTGGATGTACCATTTTAGGGTTTAACAACCATGTCACCACTGCAACCATTGTGTATAGTAAAAGGAATAAACTTTTTCTACTAGGCGTCTTGGAAAGTTTTTGGGTTGTCTTTGCGACTAGTCGTTGGTTTGAATATAATTTTTCTGTTTTTCCCACACAGTCCGTCGTGTTGTGTCGAGCTGGATGAGAAGGCTGGAGACGTGTAGATCTATCATAAGCTGAAGAGTCTGCCGTGTCGCCGTAAGATGCATGATAAACTGCATATTATTCCGTCTGGGAGGGTGGGGGAGATGAATAATAGGTATGGACGCGTATCTATATGCATCGATAGATAATAAACTTCGATAACATAGAAGTCGACTGGCCAATTCCTTCTATCACCTTGAAACAAAAGGATTAAGTTGTGGAGAGGGATACCTCAAAACCAGGTTATGTGACGCTGGTTGTCACAGGAGGGGGACAAGACCCCTTTCCCAGGCAACAAGGTTGATATCCGGTTTGGGAATGCTCCCATCCAACTTTAGTAGTATGTGTACAGATAGAGTATGTACTCTGAGTATAGCCTACAAGTACTAGTGCGAGGAATAGTTCGACAGAGGGACTTCGTACAGCACAGCATTGTTATTGAACGTCGTCTGGAGGACACACAGATCCAAGATCCTGAATCGTTGACTCGCGTCATGGGTAAATTGATCCCTTGCGTACGGGTGATACATCACATATCCCATCCATCTATGTATGTATGTACATATGTGCTTGTATGTATGTATGTATGTATGTATGGGCAAACACCCACAGTTTCATCGCTTTGATCAACCAGTGTATGATGCTTTCGATCTACCTATGGTCAGTGACGGATGGACGAGTCAACACAGCCTTACCGTGGCATCTTCCACTTGGGCGCACTGCAGTGGCGAGCTATTACTGGATTCAGATCCATTCCAATTTCCATTTCCATTTTTCTCGACGTCTCCATTTTCTTTAGTGGGCAAACTAACATAGCGCCTCCTTTGGTCCATCCGATTGGATTCCTTCCAAATCTTCTAGACGGCTCGGTATTTACTCCACTCAAGTCGATCTGATTTGCCGCTGCTTCCTAAACGGTGGCGCTAGGAATGAGATTCCATGGAACCCGCTCTTTCAAAGGTGGGTACCTTTCCATGCTGTGATTGGCCTCGTTTTTGCTCTTGGGTTCCATCCCCTCTCGAGATTAGTGCATAAACTGGTGCATGAATCTATACTATGTACGGCATTAGACGGTCGACCCTAGGCTTCTTCGTTCCTAGTCTGACCAGTTTACCCTTTCCTTTTGTTAATTTTGAATTTTGAATTTTTTTTTTTCTGTTCTCTATCCAAAAATCCACCCACCTCTCTCAAACTACGGCGGGCATGGATGGTGTACCATGGAATTCATTCAGCTATGATGCACTTACCCGTAGACGATGCAGCTGTTTCCTTTGTTCTAGCTAATGATTGTATTGCTGAATGTCCCCATCCGAGGCTGAGACGCAGTTCTGATAGATGTATCGTAAATCTCTTTTGCTGGTATCCAGTTATACCTACTTACCTACTTACCTACTTACCTACTCTGTATATATACTCTTGCTAAATCGGAAGGAAATAACTGGAAAATCAAGGCACTGATAGATTAAAATTGCGGTGTCCAGATGTCGGTGAGGAAAGCCAGAAAATCAGTCCATGAGACGGTGTGAGGACGGCATTTAGACTGAAGGTCAGAGCTCGAGGCTAAAAGGTCTCCCAATCTATGTACGGAATATACAATGGTCGATTGTTTGTTGCGAAATACCTGCGCAGCAACCAAGTCGAGGACGACTAAGTTACCCGAATTGCCTCTTGACTATGGTTGTTAGGGCTCCACGGCGCATACTCCATCAGAAGCGTCCATGCAGAACCTCAGTTGATCACCGTCTCCCCGCGGCCAATCAGTACGGAAGATATTCCTCCCGGTCGTCATAGACACATGGTGCGCCCCACAATACTTTTTTGCCCCTTCATTCGGCCGCATTGAATCCATCCATCCATTCTGGATCCGACGTATGGTACCCGTATGTCTCTCGGTATGCAAACACACACGCGCGCACTTGCTTTAGAGCCATGATAGTCAAACATTCAGCGGTGAAGGTGGATTGCATGAGATGCATTGTTTTTGTTTTTGTCAACATGGAGGGGTAAACGGGGGGGAGAAGATAAAGAGAACGATATGTTGAAGGAGGAAAAATCAAAACAACCAAGAAATTTTTTTTCTCCTTCCGGCATTCCTGAAAAAGAGCAAAAGTGCCCCATTGGGTTGTTCTAGCCAATAAACGCCACGGTAAACCACCCGCTCTTCATAATTTTTTTTTTGCTTTCCTTTTTTTTTC
>NW_022475851.1:0-4505 GCF_009193585.1 Aspergillus caelatus
AAAAAAAAAAAAAAAAAAAGGGAAAAAAAAGGGTAAAAAAAAAGGGCGAAAAAACCTAACGCTGCTGAGAAACGCCCATTTACTGTCTCATTGATTTCCTCTACAGCAAGCCCCAACCCCTGTCGCCCTACATGTTACTAGGATCATCTCGACCTAGGGGTGTGGCAAGCCGAGGGGTTCTCACGGTTGTATCAACCACATCCGGGTCATAGGTCATCCCATCGACCATTCGAGCGTCCTGCACTGGTTCGGGTGTGGTTGATCCAGTTGGCGACAATGCCACTGGTATCATTCCGCCGTCGCCGGAATGTTGAGATGATGAAGGTATTGGATTGGCTCGGGTAATGCTAGGACTACCTAACGAACTTGGCCGACCTACCGATGATGTCCGGTTCAGACTTGGATGTGAGATCGGTCCGCTGATGGTGCTAGCCCCTTCTCCAAACCCGACGAGGCTGGCATCGCCTTCATCGCTGAGGTTACTTACGCTGGAAGTTCCATCGTCCGGCTCCTCGCTCATCTTGTCGGCGTCGAACGCATCACTGCCGCTCGCCCACGTTGTACGAGCGCCCACGCTACCCGTGGCACTGGCGCTACCTACGGTGCTTCTCTCCTTCAATGTGGAGCTGGTATCAAAATAGCCCGGGGCATGCGACATCGGAACTGTAGTGTTCGATTGCGGCCCTCCACCAGTTCGAGCGGCTACTACCCGTTCCAGGCCCGCCAGACGCGAAATGCGGTCGGCTCGTTCTGCCTCCAGAGTTGTGGTGGAAGTCATTGATGCAGAAGACGAGTGGTGAGCATGGCGACCATGTGGTAGTGGATGACCTGTATGACCGTCTTTGATGGCGGTGGTTGACAACGCTGATAGCGATGTTGTGCCAGAATTTGGGGTTCCACTGAAGTAGATGTTAGATCGCTCTCAGGATATCTTGTAGACTGGGCAGTCCGATGATGGGGGGGGAGAGGGCTTACGGTCCCATATCTGACGGAGTCACTGGATCAGAGGGAGGGGGAGGGAGGTTGATCAAAGTCGGCGTCGTCATTTTCTTTTGTTTGGAAAGGAGATAAGAAAAACAAAAATATAGAAGGGAAACTACCCAAAGATGCTCACTGATTCAATAGTAAGAGGGGTAATATTGTTGGAAGATATCTCTAGGCAAACAACTGAAAGCGCGACGAGTTGCGAACACAATCGGCCCGATAAAAGAATGAGTCTTATGGCAGAAATGGCTGGAGATGAAGTTAAATAAGGTGAATCTGAAACGATAGCGCAGGCGTTCGGCAAGGCGATCAGACTCCACTGCGGCTTAAGATACAAAGTTTGGGGGAGGGGGGGGGAGTGTTATAGGATCGGACGTCAAGCGGTGGAATGACGGATGAATGGGGGGAGGAGCACTGGAGAACTTGAAGGTGTGGGAGGCAATTTGGGTTCCAATAGGAGTGAATCGTCATGCAGACGGGAAGTTGTGAGGAAAGAACAATGAGTGGGTTAGTTTGCTCCAAACTACTTCTTACAAGGTCACTAACTATGTATGAAGAGAAAGTGAGGCTACTAGGTAGATGGGCTGCGTCACTAGTCATGGACTTGACTCTCATTTCTCTCTCGATTTCATATATTTTTTTTTTCGTTTTTATCAATTTAGTATTTTTATTATTTATAGACATTAATTTTGCTTATATGCATATGTTCACATGTATTATATAGTTTAGTTCCCAACCCATCTGCGCTCATAATCAAATCGACTTCCGTCGTAATATAACAGACATTTCCATAGTTGAAGACAACCCACAACCACAGGGTCTTTGGAAACGCTCAACTCATCATGGACTACTTTGGGAAATCCCCTTTCGGAACTGGATGATGTCATTGTCGTGAAGTTCCCTGGTTTGACCAATCATGGATCATAGTGGGGTAGTGTGGGCCTGAGGATACCTTAGGTACTACTAGCTGATTGAGGATCCTCTCCAGCTACTACTGGTTTGGCAGTCAACTAAATATCAGCTGAATGCTCCGTGTCAACTTAGAAAAGAGGCCCTTTACTTTGGGACTACCTACCAATACCGTCAATTTTTCTTTCCCCAACATGAGTGCAGGATTCCAATGCAGTTGTCTGGCATACGAACCATTAGAATAGTCGGTAGCACTTGGACATTGTAATTCATTCATCAGTCGATTCGTGGAATGAAACGAGTTATATGTAGTAGTAGCGGAAGAAGAGGATATAGAAGTATAAGTAATAACATCAGCAGTAGGCTGTACACACATAAACTCCCATGCCCAATGGTTCCATCGCTTATCAGAATCCAACTTCTTCCCGGCCCAGAACATCTATCAATGACTGGTCTTACGAGTTTCGTAGTGAACTCGTAGGTCATCCACCTCCTTTTGTAGACGCGATAAATCAGCCAATATGTCATTGGCATTGGATGGATGAGGAATGTATTCTTCTTGCACGTCTGGCCGCTTCTCTGAATGAAGGCTTGTCGGTCGGGTGCTATCGTTACTCTGACTGCTGGACCCCCGCGTGCGCCGTGGAGGCGGGGGTGGTGGCAAAGGGTTGCCTATCGACGTTCGTTTCATGGAAGGAGTACGGGAGTTGGACTGAGATGATGGAGTCGAGGCATCCGTGCCCGGTGTGGATGTCACCGCACCAGGGCTCTGGTGCTGTAAGGAAGGCCTCCGGGGATTCTCCTCAGATGAACGGCCTGGTCTGGTATCCCGGGTTCGCGATGGGTTCAGACTCCAGGAGCTTGGACTAGGTGGAGGGGACTCAGCGCCCTCCATCTTAACGGCCGGCATAGAAAGCCTGCTTGGGTTTGGCTTGGACGCGGTCGTCTTGGATCTTCTCATCTGACTGTGTCGCCTACTCAGTGGCGGTGTCGGTGGTCGCTTATACTGAGATTGGCTGCGCCTTAAAGGCTCACTCGACTTTTCGGCATCGCTATTAGTCGTTCTGGTGAAATAATCCACTCCTGATTGTGATGGCTTGGGGGACGATGACGATTCCGGGGGGAAACTATGAAATGAAAAGCGGTTTGCAGATTTGAAAGGTGCGGGCTGAGAGGAAGAGGGAGTCGAGCCAGGACTAGGGTTGATTAACTTCCCATGGTGGCTCCTGGGCGGAGGCGGCGGTATCTTCTCCCTATTACCTGAACGACTGACCAGAGCTCTTGCCTCTGCATCAATTGTCGGCATATAGTCTCCCACCACAGCTCGCTTTGATGCCTCTATCCGCGAAGTAGTCTGAGAAATAGCCGTGGGGCAATCGTTTGCGGCACGAGTACCTTGGAAAGAGCTTCTAGACGTTGTGTTGTGGGAGACTTTATAGTTTTCACTCTCCCTGAGACATTCTTCGTTGCTTGCCCTCCGAGTCTGTCTTATAGATTGCGTTGTCGGGACCGCCGGAGCTGGTTGACTAAGGTATGGAGCTGTGTGTGGACCAGTGGTGTGGAGGGATTCTTGGGGATAATCACCGCCGCGAGATTTGGGGGCATTCCATGTTGCAGGTGACAAAGTTTCTTCTCGGTCCTCCACGTCATCTTCACTCATTTGTAGGTTCTGATGAAATGGATCCGATGCGGATTGATCATCGGAGGACATCGTATCATCGAGGTCCGGAACGTGGGACGTGGGCGGGGTGTCGGCAAGGCCATTCGGCTGAAAGAGGGCATTCTGAGAGGTCGTAGTAGATGACGGAAGTGTAGGAAAAGCCGGTTTTGCGGAGGTCGAAATAGCGGGTGAAGAATGATGAATAGAGGGGTCTACAACGGTCAGCATTGATCGTTGACTATCCCAAGATGCCGGAAGCGGCGGGTCGACCTCACTCTCTGGCTTTCTAAGGCGGAATGGATTTAAACCAGACATCGCAGAGAAAGTGGGAGGTACCAATCATGAGAGCGATGGAAAATAAACTGGAAGAGGAAGTTCAGAAAGAAGAGAATAACAAACATCCTCAGTCGGCAAAGAAAGTCGACAACCGCTGACCACTCGCGCGGCTTCCGGAAAGCGCAACTAAACGGCCGATGGTTCGCGCCACGAAGCGTCGCCCCGGCTCTGCGGTCAATTAGGTACCTACACTACTGCCTAATCAAGGTACCTTAGGAAGGGCTGATCTGTAACCCGGGCATATTTTGAGGTAGTACTAGCCTTGAGTAGAGACTCAAAAGTGAAAAGCATCAATGACTTCAGCGGCGTGTGCGTTCTGCCTGTCTTGCATCCCCACAAGGGGAAAAATAAAACAAACCGAGTAGCAAAGTAGGAAAAAAAAAAAATTGAGAGAGAGAGAAATGATAAAGAATAGGTATATGTTACAGGGAAAAGAATTAACCAAAGAAATGGAAGAAGAAAAAAAAAAAAAAGATCGGTATGAAAAGCAGACTACCCTTCCCAAACACCAGGGTTATACAATACGAAATGATAAATGGTCGTCACAGTATTCCTCCCTCGAGTTCCATTGTCCGAGAAAGGAGGGTATCAGCTCGCCCGTTTATTGTAAAAAAAA
>NW_022475852.1:0-4442 GCF_009193585.1 Aspergillus caelatus
GCAGTGGCCTAGACCACTGCCTAGACGCATGTGTCTGTCATAGCCGATTGGCTCCATATGGACGTTAAACTTGATTAAATAAATAAATAAATAGAGAAGAAAATAATATTAAAATTATTTTAAAATATAGTCTATAATTATCTAATTTATAAATACTAAGATACTATATTTACTAGAGAAAGTAAAGAAAACCAAATATTATAATTATAAAAGTAAGTAAAGTAATATATATAAACTATTAGCTATTTAATTAAAGAAATATATAATTTAATTTTCTAGTTTCTTATTTCTCTCTGCTAAATATAGAATTTTTAATAGTATTATTTTTTTATTATCTCTACTTTAGCTCTTTTTATATATATATTTACTATATCTATTATAATCTATATTTCTATTTCTTTTTTTTTAAATACTATTTTTATTTACTAGTATTTTTTTCTCTATCTAATAGTATTGAATAATCAGGAATCATCCTATTTATTAGTAATATTATTTGATATATATATAAATAGTTATTTTATTCTACTCATATATATATAGCTTTTCTATAGATCTATAAAAATATTATTATATTGTATAGATTATATTTTGGTATTATAGATAGCTGGGCTTAATATTTAATTAATTTATAGAAATATTATACTACTTAATAAAGAGAATCTAGAGATACTATTAATTAGTTTTTTCTAAATATTAATTATACTAGAGACAACTGACAGTAATATTTATATAGTCTAGATTATTCGAGGACAAATCTATTAAATAATAAATATATTAGAAAGATTTACTCTATACTATTAAAATAAGTAATTTTTTATTTTTTTTTATTTATTTTTATATATTTTTCTTTTTCTATAAGAATCTGGGTATCTCTTTTCTATATATATTTCTTTATTAATACTTCTATTTTTATTAGAGAAGGTTTTTAATAGATAATTAATAGATTTAATAAGAATTTAATAAATTTTTAGTAATTTTTTATAGCTCTTGTACAGTCTTCTATAATTTTTTAATAGTTTTTTAACAGTTTTCTACAGTTTTTATATAGTTCTCTGTAGACTTTTAGTAATTTTTAATAATTTTTTTAGTAGTCTTAGATCTTAATAATTAATTGAAGATATAGAATTCTATAATAATTTTCAATCATTCTTTAATAGAATATTAGTAGTATTTTCCTTCTAAAAACTAAATTATTAAAAAGTTTATATATATATATATATTCTCTTTAAATTTCTAGATATCTCTCTTTTATTTATTTAGTTTTAATTTATTAAAATATTATAGAGTTAATTTTTTTATTTCTTAAATTATTATCTCTCTTTAGCTTTTAAAAATACTAAAGTTAATATTTTTTTATCTAATAGACTATTTAATTTAGAAAAGTATAAAATATTAATTTCTATTTTTACTATAAATTTTATCTGACTAAAAATATTAATTTTAATTCTAGAAATTCTTAAGTATATCAATTTTTTAGAGAAGAAGAAATATATTTTATAAATAAAAATAATAAATAAAAATTTTATTAAATAGTAATTAAAGACTAAAATATAGAAGTATAATTAAATAAAATATCTTAAAAGAAAATATTGGATTAGTTTCTAAAAATATTTTTATTGAACTATTATTATTTATAATAAATTATTTAAAATTATATATAAAAACTATAATTATATTCTTACTTATTTTACTGATAGATATCGGGAAATATCTATAATAAATTATTATTATTTATTAATAGCTTTCTATTAACAGTTATAAAATAAATTATAAGATACTAGAAAAATAATTTTTAATCGAATATATATTTTCTCTATATCTAGTTTTTTTTTTAATATATATATTTATTCTTACTAAATATATTATTTTTTATATAAATAAGTCTTTTTATTATAAGTCTAGATAGATTGATTAATAGTATTTATTACTATTTTACTATTACTATTTATATTTATTAAGATTTTTTATTTAAATTATTTTTTAAAAGTACTAAAATTTTGATTATATTGAATTATTAAATTTTACTATTTTATTAATCAAGATTAGAATTAATATAAGATATCACTTAATTTTAAACTACTATATAGCTTCTATACTGGTAGCTATTTAAGCTTAGTTTTATTTAAGTTATTCGAGAAATATTAAATTATAACTAATAATATTTTAAATAATAGAATATTTTTAATAAATATTTAAAAAATTATTATATCTCTAGAAATATTTAGCTATTTATTAATTATATAGCTTAGTCTAATAGAACTTCTTAGTTAAATAGATATAAAATTTTGGAATAATAGAGAAAAATTAAAATAGTTTAAAAAAGAGAATAATATATAATAAAAGAATAGATAGATTATAGAGACTCTAAATAAAATATAAATATTATTTATAACTGTTTTTTTTTTCTAATATTATTAACTATTTATGAAATTTAGAAAATTACTATCTATATTAATAAAAGCTCTCAGTATTATAAAAGCTTTATTAGATTTTAGATAAAGAAATCTATACTGATATTAGTATAAGATATTTAGATTAATAAAATTAATATTTTTTTATATTATAGTATATATATTATCTTTAGTCTATTTTTAATAAATCCTATACTCAGTTTAATCTGACTAAGATATAAATAGATGAAAATAAATAGTAATAAATTAATTATTTATCATTAATTATTTATCTATTTTTCAAGTTTATTTTATCTTTTTTTATAACTATTAATATAACTATTTATAATATCTTTAATATTTATAATATCTTATTTATTTATATTAATAATATCAAAACACAGCTATTATATAAGAAAATTAATTAAAATAGAATAATAATGTCAGTATTAGGGTATATATATAATAAATTTATAGAGTACTATAAAAAAATTAATAATATTTCTAATAAATTCTATATAATTAAAATAATTCTAGAATTTTAAAATAAATTAGAATTTTTTTAATATTAAAATAAAAAAAGAACTGAGCTCTGTATTATAAATAATTACTAGAAATCTATATTAAGTCTTATTATAAATACTACATTAAGATATAAATAATATTAATTATTCAAATAATTAATAGTATTTTAGAAATTAATATATTTATTAGATCTATAATATTTTTTTAGTTATAATTTCTAATTCTAGATAAAGTTATATAATATTTTAGAAATAGTAAATTATACTCTAAAATCTTTATTATTAATTTTTATCGTATAAAATTAGATACTATTTAATTAATATTACTAGTCTTCTAAAAAAATATATTAGATAGAATATTCTACTCTAATAAATTTAATATAAAATATTTTAATAATATTAGTTAATAGTTCTAGTATTAAACAGCTATTTAACTTTATCCAGAATATATATTATTATTAATAAAGATTATTATAACTATAGACCATCTAGAACTTAATAATATTTATATATATATTAGAATTTAATATATAATTGAAATAGCTTACTTTTATAGAAAAGTAAAAAATAGTTAAAGGAAAAGTAAAATAATACTAAATAAAAAAATATATTTAATTTTATTAATAATAATAAAAAAAATCTAACTCTAGTATAAGATTCTTTATCTATAAATACTTATTACTTATATTATAGTTTCTTAGAAACCAAGTTTATATATACTAAAAAAGAGAAGAGTTATTAATATAGAGAATCTATTAATTAAATTAAATAATAATAAAATCTCTCTTCTAAATATTAATTATTTATATAATAATATTAGAACCCAGTAATATTTATCTAACTATATTTTAAAAAGATTAAAATAGAACAAAGATTTTATATATATCTAGACTCTAGAAATAATAGAAATATTAAAAAATTAATAATTAATAATATATTTATTATAAGAATATCTCTAGAAAATAATACTTAGTAATATAATAGAATTTTTAACTAATAAAAGTAGAATACTAAAAATATAGATATATTATATATAATTTATATATATTATAGATTTATATCTATTTATTTTATTTATAGGATTATAGGACCGGATCAGACCGCAGTAATATAGTTCTAAAAAAGTCAGGACCATACGCGGTCCCTAAATCTAAGGACCGGACCGTACTATAGTACAGTCTGGTACGGTCCGGTCTTTGGTCTTTGCGGTCCTTTTCTAGGCCTACTTTCTAGTTTTACTATAGTCTAACTATCCAGTATAGTATTTAATCTCAATATTCTTATATTACTACTATTCTGGTCGGTTCTAAGACTAATCTACTTTAAAATCATATCTGAATCTAGCCGAGAGAGATCCAGATCTATTAGATTTAATTGATCTATCTTCTCAGTTAATATTTTCCACGGCCGAGTAACGCGTTTTGGCCGTATCCCACTACTATATAACACTTTTTAATTATAAAAATAAATTTCAACTAATTTAATTAGTAGTAGAATATAAAGCTATTTACTAGGGTAATTTTTTATA
>NW_022475853.1:0-4395 GCF_009193585.1 Aspergillus caelatus
ATAATGCAAAATCAAATTCATGGATAATATTCAAATACTCATCAGCCAAGCAGTGGAGACGAGCGTCGCAATCTCCATGCAGTTGTCGATCGAAAGGTTGAGTGAACAGTAAAGTGAAGTAACGAATGGTATTGGATTTCAATCTTTCTCCTCCTTTACTACCATCGCCAACCTCATTCTTTTTTTCCCTTTCCCTTATCGTGTGTGAGACTTTTCTTCCTCTTCCTCTTCCCATTCACTCTTTTATTGCATTTTTTAAGTTGTGGTTATATTATTTTACTTTTTTTTTTTTTGTAAAGTTTCTTTTACTTTTCTCTTTAGTTGCATTTGTGTGTCTACTATTGATCAGTTGGATGATCGATCAAAATAGACACATGCGGTCATAGTCTCCCCCCCCGGCTTATCTTCAAGTCGATATACTAAACGAAACTACTATTCTGGGCCCCCCTCTTCTCGAAATCCCACGGGCTCAAATTCCTTGACGTAGTCTTCCACACTTGGCGCCCTATCACAGCCTCTGGAAGATTCCCGCCCTCGATGCCTGTTCCAAAGCTTGAGCTACAACAAAGTAGTCGCCTGAGATCTATCTCAACGTCGAGCAACAACTCTCCCGTTCCCACCCCCGCGCTGACACCGACACACCAACACACCTTTTCACTCTCTAACAGCAAGAATCGGAATGCCCGTCACACCCGGACCACTTCTTGGACATCCGGTCACGACGGAGGCGAACCCTCTCCACTAGATTTCCCTGCACAGCAACGTCGTCGTCGTGAGTCTAATATCTCTCTCGCCGACCTTTCCGAGGGCTCATCGGACCGATACGGCGACGACTCCGACGATAGGATGGCTCTAAGAAACACCTCATTCGAGCAATCCGGCCATGCCCGGAACCGTTCACAGAGCCACACCCAGGCCTCCTTTATGCAACCACAGCAGTTCTCCGCTGGCCCGCCTCCGCGTCCAGGGCCCGTCACTTGGATGACCCTGCCGCGGAAGAAGCAACTCGCATTGTTAGGGTTGTGCCGTGTATTTGATTTTTTGCAGATTGCCTCGTTGCAGGCATACATGTTCTACCAGCTCAAATCCTTTGATGAGACCCTTTCCGACGCAGATGTGTCCACCCAGGCCGGTATCCTCCAAGGTGCCTTTACCGCGGCCCAGTTCGCTACGGCGATTCCCTGGGGTCGAGTGGCTGATGCCGAATGGGGTGGACGGAAGTTCGTCCTTTTAGTTGGCCTTTTGGGTACGGCGGTGTCGTGTCTGGGTGTCGCTTTTGCTACGTCGTTCGCGCAGGCCGTGTTCTGGCGTTCATTTGGCGGTGCCATTAATGGTACGGTGGGTATTATTCGGACCATGATTGCCGAAAATGTCAAAGAGAAGAAATACCATTCCCGCGCGTTCCTGATTCTACCGATTGGATTTAACATTGCTTCTTTGTTCGGACCTGGTGAGTTTGCCTGTGTTCGGTGTAGATGGAGTAGCAACTAATGGGTTCAGTTATGGGTGGTATGCTCGCCGATCCGGTGCGCAGCTATCCTACGTTGTTCGGTCCCAACTCGTCTTTTGGAGGGGCGAACGGCGTACAATGGCTCGAGCGCTATCCTTATGCATTGCCGATGTTGGCCAATACTGTTTTCCTCTCCTTTGCTGCATTCTGTGTTGGTATTGGCTTGGAAGAGGTAAGGTTCATCATTCCACGGGCCATGAGCCGTGCTAATCTCCGAATCAGACCTTGGACGCTTGCAAAGGCAAACCTGGCTTGGGTGTTTTCACCGCCAGGATCTTCGCCCGCGGTATCCGTGCTGTGGTTCCCTCGTCGTCCCCGTTATACCAGAGACTGCCTTTCGCCGATTACGACGAGGAAGGTCCTCTGTTGAGCACCCACCGCGATCCTACCGAGAGCTACGAACTGGAAGAGAAGGCTGCCAAGCCGTTGCGCCACAAACGCACGTTACCTTTCCGCAGACTTTGGACGAAGAACGTGCTGTGTACGCTTTTGGCGCAGGCCTTCTTCGATTTCCAGATGGGGTAGGTTTCATCACCTTACGTTTATTTGGTTACCTCTGCTGACCCATGCAGTGCATTCAACAACCTCTGGCTGCTCTTCCTGTCATCACCCCGTTATGATTCCAATGACCCCGCCGCCCCTGCTCAGAGGCTGCCATTCATCTTTACTGGCGGACTGGGCATGTTGCCTCAGAGCGTGGGGTTTGCTACGGCCATTCTGGGTATCATCGGCATGCTCCTCCAGTTCACCGTGTATCCCGCAATCAACAGCCGCCTGGGAACGGCCAAGAGTTACCAGTACTTCTTGACTTTGTTCCCCTTGGCTTATGCGTTTGCCCCGTATATCGCACTTGCCCCGTCCAGCGCACCACCCCCGGGTCAGGCCAACGGGCCGTGGATATGGTTTTCTATCATTGTTGTCCTTTTCCTGCAAGTCACAGCCCGTACCTTTACACTTCCGACCTCGATCATCTTGCTGAACAACTGCTCGCCACATCCCTCGGTGCTGGGCACCATCCACGGGATTGGCCAGTCGGTGTCCTCCGCCTTCCGTACCATTGGACCTATCTTTTCCGGGTCGTGGTACGGATACGGTCTGGAGATCGGTACGGTCGGGTTCGCCTGGTGGCTGATCGCCCTGGTGTCCGTTTTTGGATGCGTGGCGGCCATCTTTGTCTACGAGGGATCTGGCCATGAGATTATCCTCCCCGGAGAGGAGGACGACTTCCGGGACCGTCACTAATCGGATTGGTTCATTATTTCCTATTATTTGCATTCAGGTCTCCTTGGCTTTCTTCATGTTATATCTTTGTCTCGTTCTATATTGGTTTTGTTCTCTTTGCCTCAACTTACTGTACATATGGGGACACATGCATAGTTGGTGCCCGGTTGGTTCTCTCGTTTCCTTTACCACTGCGCCGGTCTGTTCATAGCGGTGCTTTCATTGCTCGGATACCTTTTTTATTTCTTATTCTGTGACATATGCTCGCTTGCTCTGATGCATGATGACAAAAAGAAAATTGCGGCAGTGGTTCGATAGATCGTGATACATAATACATAGAATCTCTCATGACAGTGCGTTCAGGATATCATTATCATAAGCATGTCGACCAGACAGGCAGATAAAAGGGAAAAAAAAAAAAAAAAAAAAAAAAAAAGAACACAAAGAGACTACCTCTTCAGTGCTGCAAAGCGTTTGGTCAACTCATCCAATTCCGGAATCCCTCCTTTGCTCGTCTTCGAGGGACTCCTGGGCTCCACCTCGGCCTCCCCCTTCCCATTCCCATCCGGAACCTTCACGCGTGGATTCGGGTTATCAGACCGGGGTCCCGGTGGCGCAACACTGACCGGACTCTTTCCAGGCTGCAACCCCTTCGGCGGCGTAGCACGATTCAACTCCGCCGTCTCCGACATCCTCCGTTCGACATCAGCCGGCCGACCCTCCTTCCGCGGCGTCACCGGTACATCACCCCCAGCAGTAGCATCAACACCACCATCATCATCATCATCCACGAACTCCGTCGGGGCCTCTCCCAACTCCTCCGCATCCCCTCCCCACGCAACCCCATACGCCCTCGCAATCTCCCTCAAATAACTCTCCACCAACTCCTGTGACGGCGGTCGCACCCGCAACCCCTTCACCAACCTCTCAGGAACCCTCAACCCATCCGCCTCCGGAAACCGATCATCCTGCGCAAGCGTCATAAACTCCTTCCCATACCGATCCGCCAACAGTTGCCTCAGAATGGTCAACTCCCTCACATCAGCCGGAAACCGGGGAAACGCATAGAAAATCGCCGCCGCAGCCTCATCCAGCGCCGAATCAATATACGCCCCATCGTCCGCACTCTGCACCCCGGCAGTTGACGACGATGTATCCTCCTTCTTCGAAGCCCCACCACTACCACCGAAAAGCGCCCCGAACCCGAACCCTGATCTCTTCCCACCCCCAGCAGCATCGCCCTTATCAGTGTTAGACCCAGAAGAGCCAGATCCAGATCCTAGACCCTGCTCCTTCCGTCTCATCTCCATCCACGCCTCCTTCGCCCGATTTCGAGCCTCAACACCCTTCTCGCTGAAAGCATTCTGATCTAGTACGTTCGCCCGCGCAAGGATCAGCTCGCAGTACAATTCCACCATCTCCATGACTTCGACGGCGATGTCGGTGGCGATGACATTTTCAACGCGGATGCGGGCGCTCGCGTCTTTATTTTCGGATAGGAGCTGGGAGAGTTCGCGGCGTTGGATAACGGAGCTGGCGGTGGATTTCTTTTGGAGGAGACGAAGTCGGGGGATAAGGAGGTGAAGGGTTGAGGTTAGTTTTGTCTGTTTTAGGTTATGGGATTGATTATTTTCTGATTTTGGTCGGTGTCATTTGGGGCGGGG
>NW_022475854.1:0-4393 GCF_009193585.1 Aspergillus caelatus
AAAAAAAAAAAAGAAAAGAAAAGAAAAGAAAGAAAACCATACCGTTCAATTCTGAAATCTTTCAAAAATGCCTCCTCCCACAACCCTCGCAATCTTCGACTTCGACGGCACCCTCTTCGACACTCACGAATCCATCTCCCAAACCATCAAACTCACCTTCGACGCCCTCCTCCCCACCCACGCTCCTCCGCAACCCGAAATCCACCGTCTCATCGCCAGTGGCGCCGGCCTTTCCGACACCTTCCGCGCCCTCCATCCAAACCCGGACACATTCACCCTCCAAGAAGAAACCCAATGGATCGAGAAATACCGCGCCCTTTACGCAACCCACGGCCAACTCCTCATCAAAGCCTTCCCCGGTGCCCAGGAACTCCTAACAGAGCTTAAGGCCCATAATGTGCCCATCGCTATTGTCAGTAATAAGGGCGTGGCGGCGGTGAAGACGGCGCTGGAGCGGAACGGGCTGGGCGGATATGTGCCTGAGGAGCTGATTATCGGGGATAAGACGCCTGGGGCGCAGCGGAAGCCGGATCCGGCGAGTTTTGTGGATGTGCTGGTCCCGGTTTTGGAGGGGAAGTTTGGAATAAGGGTAGAGGCTGGTGAGGGCGTGTTGGTTGTGGGAGATACGGTGGCGGATATTCAGTTTGCGAGGAATATTGGGGGGAGGTCTTGTTGGTGTCGATATGGGTATGGAGATAGAGGGGCTTGTGAGGGGTTGAAGCCGGATTATGTGGTGGATTCTTTGGGGGATGTTGTTGGCATTGTTAAGGGGTGATTTCTTCTTGGTTTTTGTTTTCTGATTGTTGATGTTGATGTTTTTATTTATTGTGGACTCGGCATGCATTGGTCTGGCTGGAAGGATATTGGGGAAAAAAAAAAAAAAATCCATTACCCCGCTGGAATATATGTGGCATTTTGTATAGAACATCATGAGAATGGAGGAAAGAGAAGAAGCCAATATGCAGATAAAGAGTGTATCATCCAAATCCCATACAAAACGCCCTTGCCATGCATCGTCACGTTGAGTATCATAAGAAGAGTAAGTAGCGCTGCTACCGAAAGACGGACCCGGATCACTAACTTCACCGTTTACCCACCACTTGCCTCTTGGCTTTATCGTAGTTTAGCACCTTTCGTCGTCGGTGGGTTTGCGCCAGTTTCCATCTGCAGTACAGAACCAATACATCTTTGAGTAGAACGAAGGCACAGCCGCCGACTACACTTCGGCCCCATCGGGTCTGTAGAAGTCCCGGTCTGCTACGCTCCAACGCGGACGGAGCCGCGGTCCATGCTTTCGGGAGGACGTACTTGAGTAGCCCGCCCATCGAAGCGGAGATGGCCGGAAATGCAAGAGCCCCGAGGATGATATCAGCAAGGTTGCTCGTTTCATGGATCAGGTCGTCTCGTCGACCCAGTCCCATCTGGCCATTCTGAGCAGCGTCCTGGTTTTGGCCTTGACCACCGGCCCCATTGTTGTCGCCCATTCCCACTTGTAATTCCAAATCAATTTCCATGAGGATATGGCCATTTCCATCATCCCTAGGAGGGTCGGCCTCCGGGTGTTCAGGAGGCGCATTGTCGTCGAACTCGTTGACATCCGATTGCCGGGGCTGCACCTCCGCGATCCACCTCCTTTCCAACTTGCCAAATAGCCTTTCGTAGATGGTGCTATAGAAACTTTTCACATACGGGAGAGCCGCAAACGTCATCGCGGCGCTAGGTGGCCAAAGATCGAAGTCAGGATCATGACCGGGGTTATGTGTGGCGAAGAACAGTACTGGGATAGCTGGGAGCAGTCCTTCCGCATAACGAGTCCGCGAGAAGATCAACACCAGTGGGATGAGCGGTAGGCCAAGATTGAGACCTGAGTTCCATGATCCATCTGCGCTTTCTTCCAGGATTTGTCGGGCATCCTCCGGACCAAAAACAAAATACATAGAATACACGCCGTGCGCACAGCATCCAGCCCAAACAGTGCCCGCAAGGGTGAACACCATACCGGGAAGAACCAGCCGGCCAGCAACCCGCTCCAACATCCGAACCGTGTCAACAATATAGCTGCGTGGGCGCGAGACGACAATCTCGGATTTACACTGGGGGCACATCATCTTCGCGTTGCGGCCGTTTCGTTTCCGGGATCGGGGGTTTTCTAAGTCGGCGAGCCAATCCAATAGGCAGGCTTCATGAGCCGTCAAGGCACATGGACAAGGGGAGCGCCATTCTGTATTAAGGGGAGAGTCCTCGGTCTCGTCCGTGTAACAAATCCAACATTTACGTGGTTCATCGTCATTTGATGTATTGACGGGGTTGGAACTCTGAATCGGAGATGCACCGGAGATGTTGCCTTCACTGGACGAAGGCTTATTGAGAAAGACAGTCTCATTGTCCTCCATTGATTCCGTCGTAGGTGAGGTAGATGTTTCGGGTCTCGATGCTGCTTCGTTCCTGGTGGAAGCGTTATCGGAAGATCGCGGTCTACCTGCGGAGGCTGAGTAACCCGGGATTGACTCCATAGTTTAGTTTGCTCAAGCAAGGCTGTACCCAGTAAGATGAGTCAAAAAGACAAGAAACGTTGATTGGACTACTGGGATAATAAAGCACAACTGTACATCCTGCGAGGGAGTGTCGACTAAGTATCATCGATTCATGGAGGTAAGGCAGGGGAAAGAGTTTGCGGCGAGACTGATGGGGTAGGTTTCAGTCACAAGGCAGCTCTTAGTTATCGGAACTGCCACTAAGCAAAGCTGCTAGTGCTTCGGGTGTCAACCGCGGCTTTGGAGAGGCGAAAAACATTGACGAGTTTCAACTGGCTTTTCCCTCGTCACGTGGGGCCTTGCGGGGCGTCGTAGGCTCGGAATAACTGTTAACCCGGGGGTATTCTTCCTTTCTCGGTCTAGTCTCTTATCACATCACTTTCAACTATCATTGCGGTCTCCTCGGACTCCGGAGTATGGAAAGACAATTGGCTTGAGCAGCAGCATGTCAACTTATTGAAATGCAGTAGTTCAGGCACAAGTCTATCTAGCTCATGAAGTACTCCTGGATCCGGTTCTTCCTATATCCACCAAATGAGAAGTATCTGACTCAAATTGAGATACGTCAGAATTGATTATTCAGGTTACTGGATATTAAGGTATAGTTAGGTTAACTCACTCTCAGTTTTATATAGAGGAACCAAAGTTATATATCTGTCCACTTTATAGGACTCAAACAGCTAAGAAAACATGGGGTTCACATTCTAGTAAAGGCTACTTCGCCTCTCTAAACAAGCTTCGCCTACGTCAATACCTTCAAGTTTGCTGGGATTTGCTCGAGTATTCTCTGACTAGCGATTCAGTAACCATAGTTTCTTCGACATAGCATACAGACCAACGAAAAGAGAGCATCTGATTCGAGGAAGAACAGCCCGTTCTATACTCCATACCCGGTCCCTGGGAGTTACTGTGGCCATGCTGAAGGAATGCGGTGCTTCTGTGCTGTCGTCCTGTTTCTATAGCAAGAAGCACAGGGAGGACCACTTGTACAGTGATATCCGAAATCAGATCTATCTCCACGCCCCTAGATATTAACTCCGAGCCCCAACTTGATATACCCCAGTTTAATTTTAGCCCTTCCCCTCATATCCCCACAATGCTGTATAGTCATTATTGGCAATGATAAACGCGTCATCATTCCAGTATCGTATTAACTAGTAGAAACTGATAAAAGTATCTTGCTGCAGTAAATCTGTTGCGGTAGTGGCAATGCAGCGATTATCAGAATACCCCTTCTCAGTAAAATCCCTCACACCATCTCCACCGAGACCTCAGAAGCTGTGTTGTATGTATCATGGTATTATATTTATCTAGTGACGCGAACACTGGGCTCCATGTTGGGACTAGTAATGCCCCAACTAATACAATGTTCTACTATATCTCTATCAAGATAACTGAAATACTACTATTATGGAGAGAACCCAGGTCCACCAGACTAATAGCCAGAATCCATTAGCCAGACTCGCCCACTAAAAACGACGAGGGCTATGCAGCCAACAGTTTCGCGGGATCAACGAATAAAATAGGGCCTCTTTGGCACACTCCACCCGTGAGCACAGCGGGGATGTAGATCTCCATAGTCCCCGGGGGGCTGTATATCTCCTCAAAAGAATTCGCAGCAAGCGTTAATGGAGCCCGAGCGGATATCTCCACTTCAGGCGAACCGTCACTAATGTCGCTTGATGTATAGTATAATATAAGGAATGCGCTGCTACTTTGTACCCTACCAACTGCTAAAAGGCCAAGTGCAGCTAAGGTATGCAACCCCTCTTAACGGACGGTGAGCTTATCCAATAAACAGACTCTCCAGGTAGACTCTTTCTGTCTTCTTACTGCTTTTTTTTTTTTTTTTTTTTTTT
>NW_022475855.1:0-4388 GCF_009193585.1 Aspergillus caelatus
AAAAAAAAAAAAAAGAAAAAGAAAGAGAGAAACTAAAATAATAATGATAATAATAACAAAAAACAGGACCAGCCTACCAAGGCGGCAACATCCTCCGCATGTACCAAATCCTCGTGGCATACACCACCCAAAACTCAATCGACTACTACGACGCCATCATGCCCCTCCATAGCTTTCTTTACACCCGCATCATAATCTTTCTCTTCGGTACAATGGGCCCCAGTCTATCCTTCTCTAAGAACGTTAATTCACCGTTCGTCTACGCTGAGGCTGTCTTCGGGGGTGCGTTGATCGCTATCGGACATTGTACGAAGCTGAGCGCCATAGTTGCGTATTTGTTGCTCGTGCATGCTGTGGGGAAAGTTAGTACGTTTGCTGGGTGGAGGGCTTGGGTGGAGAGGTGGGGTTTTCTTCTTCCTTTATCTCTCTTCTTTCTTTTTCTTTTTTAGTCTCTTTTTTGTCTTTCTGTTTCATCGACACGTTTATGAGGTTACTAATCAGGATGGGTTTGTTAGCACGAAGAAACCACCCCAGGATCCCGGATTGCTGGTTAGGGTTCTGAGGTTTGTGGGGTTTTTTGAAGATCGTGAGGACTGGGCGGATGCGACGGTGACTTCTCCTGGTGAGACTCCGCAGATTGGGAATCTGCCGATGGATAAGTTGGGACATCAGTATGCGAGATTAGGGTTTGAGGGATGAGTTTGGTAAGGGAGAGGAGGTGGCCGGGATTGTTAAGGTATAGAGTCTACTGGATACTGTTAAATGTAGTTGATGCTGCTCTCACTTGAAAGGAGATATATAGATATTGTTTAGATTACTGATAGGTACATATATAAGTTAGGTAAATGGCAAGGTTGGATATAACCGTCAAGTTGTGAGAACCTTATATCTCGCCAGGTATCGAATGTTCGAATGTATGTATGTATGTTTGTACGCCAGCTATGGTTGACTAATTATATGCACAGTCAACGTGGAGTTGCCCCTCATAGAATTGGGTGGTCACTGACGTACATCCTCATTCTAAGATAGGTTCTTAAATAATATATGAGAGGGCTTTTTTTTTTTTTTTTAACTCCGTGAACCTTGCTTTTGGGAAAATAGTCACTTTACCAGATATGTTGGCCCCTTGCCCGACCTCAGACGACATTGAAATCTGCATCATATGTGCCTTACCACTGGAAGCTGCTGCGGTCCTTGCGGTTTTCGATAGGATATACGATACCAGTAATTCAGGATGTAGCTGGACCACAGAATGCTACCCTAGAAGATTATACCATGGGTCGGATCGCCGGCCACGACGTAGTTCTAGCCCGCTTACCCAAGATGGGGAAAGGCAGCGCTGCCAGCGCGGTAGCTGGGCTCACAGAATGCTTCCAAAAGCTTAAGCTAACTCTTCTCGTTGGGATTTGTGGCGCCGTACCGAAACAGCCTAATGGGGAGGAGATCATTCTTGGAGACGTTATTATCAGCGAAAGTATTACCGAGTGTAGTCTTGGGAGACTACAAGGGTCCAAGGAAATTCGATTCTCAGAATACAATGTGATAATACCAGACGCGGAAACTAGGGCATTTATCGCAAAATTGAAAGTAAGACGAGTCAGGCTCGAGAAACGGATCTGTGATCATCTCCAAAGAACAGCGACTGCAGATATCTACCCTGGATTATACGAGGATAGACTTTTTAAGCCAGACTACCACCATAAACACCGATGTGAACAAGATTGTGAAAACGGGTGCTTGTTTCAGGGTTCAACTTTATCCAGATGCTATAAGCTCCTCATGTGTGGAGTTGAGCTGCGATTCGAAGTTTCTTGTTTCTCGCTCTCGACTGCAAGTTGGTTTCAGTGGAAACCAGCCAGCCATTCATTTTGGTACATTTACATCAGGGGGTTCTGTTATGAAGTCTGGCAAACATCATGATGCAATTGCAGAAAAGGGGGATTTCCTCGCTTTTGAGATGGAAGCCGCGGGGGTATGCAAGTATCTCTCATGCGTAGTTGCGAAAGGTGTTTGTGATTATGCAGACAGCCACATAAATAAAGTGTGGCAGAGATAGTCTGGGCAGCAGCAGCAGCAGCAGCAGCAGCGGCGTCTGCCAAGTGCAATTCTAAAGGAGCTAATTACGTGTCATGAATTGGGCTATGATAATGTAAGTTCAAGCCCTGTCGTTTCCCGCCAGACTAAGAACTCACTTTTGGAGTTCTAGGCTTGTTTTCCATGGTTTTGTGTCGCATGGGACGACCATGCCTGTAAATCTGTGGTTCGAGTGGAGTTGTAGCATTTCTGGACTCTCTCTTACTCATGGAATATCCTTAAGTGGTCAGAAGATACTCTCTGAGGGTTTTGCATCGAAGTGCTTCAACTTTGCCATTTCTGTCTAACATGATAAATTAAGTTAACCTTGTCACATTCTCGCTATGGCTCTTATGATATCTTAAATACTTCGAAATATATATTGGAAAATTCATACTGCAAATCATCTGTTTTGCGAAACCCTAAATAGCTCAACGTCTGCTGACATAATGGCAGATCACCTGTAACTATAACTAACTAACAGCACCCAAGGTCCTTAAAGCAGAAATTCAATTGTTTGATTCATACCTGTCCTTCTATATTTGATTAGAAACAGTACATACAGTTCCTATTAGATATACCTAGAACTAAATGCTCTCCTCCCGTGGCGCCAAAAAGGCAGAATTGCCAAAGACTCCTTGGCGATATGCCCCTCCACATACATACAACAAGGAAACTAACCCCGCGGGGCTTATTTCATTTGGCATGGCAGAGCATGTAAGTTGACTCTTTGAGAAGCTCTATATCTGCATGGATTCACTACCAGTCAGATAGATACCAATGCGGACTGAAATAGCAAAGTACATCAACAACAAGGTTAATATCCCTAAACTCTAATAGTACTACTCATCTATATCCCCGGATGTCCAAGTTCACCTTTAATCGCACTCACACAGGTCACATTCACCGAGGACTCCGTTGGATATGGATCCAGCTCATCAAGTCGCAATCGCCTACCGAATGCAGTGGCCTCCCACCTCAACAACATTCTGAAGCCACTTTCACCGATTGAGCCAGAAACAGTCATTGTCGCCAGCGGCATCACTGCCATTGGGAGCATGCTCAGCTTCACACTGGCCGAGCCCACAGACGGTATCCTAGTCAGTCGACCAGTCTACGGACGCTTTGAACTCGATTACGGGGTCGAAGCAGATGTGCAGATCGTGTATGCAGACACGGATCCCGAGGAGGCATTTTCCCCTGTCGTGGTCGATAAGTACGAGGCAGCGCTCAAACGTGCAGAAGAGGATGGGACCAAGATTCGAGCAGTGTTGATCGTAAACCCGCATAACCCTGTAGGTAAGTATCATTTGTGAAGAATATCACTGGGATGAACATGATAGGTTACCTAGTGCCTGTACAGAGTTCTAAACGACAACAGGGCGCTGCTACCCAGCAGAAACACTAAAGGAAATCCTCCGATTCTGCAATAGACACAAACTCCACCTCATCAGCGACGAAGTATACGCATCCTGTGTCTTTGACTGGGGAGACCCGAGCGCAGTCCCTTTCACCTCGGTCTTATCCATCAGTACACCTGACCTGATCGACCCTAACCTCGTGCACTTACTGTATGGATTCAGCAAGGTAAGCCATTCTTCTCCCACCGACCCAATCTAATACTACCTACCAAATCAAGCTAATACTGTAACCAGGACTTCGCAGCCGGAGGCCTCCACCTCGGCTTCTTAATCACGCAAAACGCGTCCCTCCGTCAAGCATGTAAAGCAATATTGTCAGTCCCCTACTCCAAACACCCACCCAATACACTATCCACATCACACCATCTAATATATAATACATACACAAAGGAGACTCCACAATGCCTCAACAGCCTCCATAACAATCGGAGCAACCATCCTCGAAGACCAAGATTTCATCGCCCAATTCACCCAGAAATCCCGCCAAAGTCTAGCATCGACATACCGAATCGCCACATCAACACTTAACCAAGAAGGCATCAATTACGTTAAACGAGGGTAAGAGATACTTCTCTCTTTCTCTCTCTCTCTCTCTCTGTATCTTGGCCTATCGAGCCTATATCACCATGACAGAGTTGTATATGCGCCACTAACAGCATCCAGAAACGCAGGTTTCTTCATTTACATCGACCTCTCGCCCTACCTCCCTTATCCTGATCGTCCGGTTCAGGAGCGCGAATATGCCCTGGCGCGGAAGTTCCTGGATGCGGGGGTGTTTTTGCATCCGGGTGAAGAGCATGGGAAGCAGGGTGGGTGGTTTAGGGTTGTGTTTGCGCATGAAGAGGAGGTTTTGAGGGAGGGGCTGAGGAGGTATGTTTCCTCTTTTCCCTTTCT
>NW_022475856.1:0-4307 GCF_009193585.1 Aspergillus caelatus
AAAAAAAAAAAAAAAGAGAGGCCAAGGAATGGGTTTTCAGCTTCGTCTTGTCCTAAAATGACGGTCTTACCAGTGTCTTGGAACACTCTGCCACAGAGCTAACGTCTCACTGCTCTGTCACTTTCTCCAAAGATTCCCCGAAATCCACACGGCTCCGGCAGTTACCGCTCGCATTTGGCATTTGGCCTTGAGAGAAAGATAACTTCTCTTACAATTCTAAATTTCCTCGGTGCTTCTACTTTGCCTCGGGACGGGTTATATCAGGTAGTACTAATGACCCAATCCTGTTAAGAGGGATGCCTGACGTGTGACTGACTCGTGTTATAGTTCAACCGATGATCAAGATGATTTCATAATACAAAGAATACCGGTAGCTTCACCTCCGGCTGCCGCTCATAAGCTTCTAGTGACTGGCTGGCCGTCCATGGCTCTGGGCAGTCTCATCTGGCCTGTGCTTCTATCTGCCCACCCAAAACGATTAAGTTTTGACGTCGTGAGGCAAGTCACTGCGAGTAAAGCAACCAAACAAAGGTCCCCGAAGAGCCTAGAGCCGAAAAATGGGGCGGAGACGATGGTCTCCCATTTTGGATCAACAACTAATTCGAATCACAATGTTGTGCATGCAGTGTGCTTCACTTTGGCCCCAAACTTTGGCAAGTCGTGATTGATAGTCTAAGTTGCACTAATTGACTTTTAAGACCTCTGCTGATCGCCGTTGCCCTTCTCCTTATTGTTTGCCCCCACCTTCCCTCATCTCTTGGTCCTGACAGTTGCCCTCTCGCAGGTCATAGCTGGATCTTTTCCCCGGAAGCAAGGCAGCAAGGCAGCTATGCCGCTGGAGACTTAGCAGAGCTCTTGTTTCCAGTTGTTCATCTCCAGTACAGAAAGTATTGGTCTCGGTGGTACATCGGCCCCTCGAATCAGATGAATCATCAACAGAGTGTGCTTGTCATCGACTTCTCTTTTGAGTGGCCCACGAGGGGATTCCGCTTGTCCATTCCGTCTTGGTTATGCATTGGAGTCGTGTTAGAGCGGAACCTGATCTATGTGTCTCGGCTACGTCATTGGGCATCAATCACAATGTAGGCAGTTCAACAAGGTTCGTAAGGTGATACCTTGTTCAAATCCCACTCCTCTTTTCCGGTAACAAAGGTTCGAGGAATCCAGAACAGATACACGTTCCAACATACTGGTGCTCCGATTAAAGATGGTTAGTACGGACTGTTAAAGCTACCTTACCGTCCATACCAAGTTTTCTTACTCAGGGAAGGGCAAATCCTTTGCGTTGAACATCGAAGGGAATGAATCAATGTCGACTTGCAAACGTAGCGATCTGCAAATTATACGACACAGCCCGAAACTATGCATAATGAGCAGCAACTAAACTCCTAGTCATACCGCATCAAGCACTCTGCCAGAAAAGTTTGGGGGTTACGGGTAAGGGTATATGTATATATGTCTGTGTGAGGAGAAGTGCGAGTAATGGTCAAGGATAGACAACGAGTGTGGGGGGGGGGGGGGGGGGGGGGGGGGGGGCATGCGTGTTGTCAAGTGAACAAGCTGATGCTGCATGTCTCATACAGCAACACTACATATAAAACACAGATTGACTCAAAGAAAGTATCGAGATCGCTTTGTCACAGGGAGCAAACCAACCGTATTGCCTCTCACCGCCAGTGGCCAGTGGCAGTCTTTTTTTCACTACTGAATCAACCCCAACAGCTGTTACCGCCCCTTTCCGAAACAAGAAAGAAAGAGTAAAGGGAAAGGGGAAAAAAGCAGAGAGGGCTTGGTACTCCTATGATTTCGAGGGCGAGTGACAGACCGATGAAGAAATCAAATGGTTCCCTGCAGCTACAGGAGAAGCATACAGCATACAATAGGCAACTGATTAAACAAAAAAGGCAGACATTGGGGGGGGGGGGGGGAATAATAATTAGAAAAATAAATAAAAATAAGACTAAGAGAAACTTACCAATAAAAAGACTTCCGAAAGTGAACAATGTCGGTAAGGATCAGTGAGCTCCATCTTCTGCAGTCGACCAGCAAATCACCTGCAGTGAGTTTGGGAAATACTTTGGCGATCTGTATGATGGAGACACACCATTGGCCAAAAGTCAGAAATCGTAATTTTGAGCGCCACAGACTGTACTTTAAGGGTTACGGAGTGTTGTTTCCTTCAGTTAGTGGCATAGTCTCAGTGCCCACCTACAGCCACCTAAACGACCAACATCATACATTTCGGTTTCGCGTGGATGCAGAGCGTTAGTGTTACAAGCTGCGGGCCTTCATTGGAGGCCGAAACCCCACGGAGAAAGGCGGTGTTCCTATGGACGACTTGGGGAATGATTAACGACACAAATAGCGGGTTCCCGAGCATCCTAAAGGGGAACTCAGTTTATTAGTGTCAGTAGATGAAATAGTTAACAACGGGCGATGGTAGATCGTGTGGGCCGGAGTGAGGATATGCGTGGTCTGGATTGACAGGTATCGCGGATGGGATTGTTGCGGGTCATCATGCTCTTTCCAGACCACATGGTCTGTCGTGCCATACACACGCTATCGTATCCTTTCATCGATAGGGAGATTGCTATATTAATTAGCGTAGATAGAAGATACACCGCGCGGCAGATGCTTAGAGAACGTTAGTAATATCATGCGCACCAGCTTCTTGGTTTTATTTCTTTTTTCTTTTATTTTTATTTTTATTTTTTTTTTTCTTTACCACTATTGCGGGAAGTGGAGTCGATACTTGGGTCATCTTTTTCGTATCCGCCATCTGCGAAAGAGAGAGAGCCCCGGAATTAGTTTCCGCCTGGTGCCGTGGTTTTTCTGGGAGTTGTTTGTTTGGTCTAGTTATAGATTACTGAACCTTGGTCTGTTGGAAACAAAAACGGAACAATATGAAGCAAAAGAGAACGAGGAATGGGGGGGCGATGGAGACGGAGGTGGTGTGAGCACTGAGTATGTGAGCGTACTCCGGAGTATACGCAGGTTGCATGAATTAGCACCAGTTCCACCCACAGGATGTATCGGCGCCTTGTTGCTCAGGCGGCTTTCCCAAGAATGCGGTTCGCGGCCTTATCCGCTTAAACTGTAATCACTCCGGAATCATATCACCTTTTTTTTTTTTTTTTCCTACGACAGACAGATGGATAAAAGATGAGTTCTTCCATCTTTCTCGAAGTTCTTATCAGACAGTAGCATGCAAAGATTATCTAATTATTCCACTTTCCTCACCAATCCGGTTGCATTGACTCTGTGTTGTATCTTTATTATCAGCGCTTGATCACCTCGTTGCATATAGAGATTTTAGTCATAGATTTGTATTGTTTTCTTTTTCTTTTTCTTTTTCTTTTTCCGCTTTCCCCTTTTCTCCTCTCTCTTGTGCCCCTGAGTCCCAGGTGCACGTCTTCGGCGCCGCTGTATGCGCCAGTTAATCCCACCCATAATTGACAGGTCCAATGGGTCTCGTGGCACTTAGGTTTAAATGGCGGATGGCACCCTAAAACTTTTCGATATTGAAATTTAGGGAGAACAAAAAGCACAAAGAAAAAAGAGAATACTATGGGCTCCACTATTTACTGAGAAAGCCCGTATGTGCTGTACATATTATAACATAGGGCCTAACCACTATATCTGATGCTAAACCTCGACCCCTATCCACTCAGTTGTGGATTCGATACGTGGTACACAGATAAACACACCCTTTCTAATTCAATAGTCCCAAGAAGTAATGAGAATATAAGAAGTTAGCAAAACAAGACCATTGTAGATAACGCTAATGCCCCAAGCCTTCCACGAGTGTCAGCATCCTCCTGCATCCCGGAGACCCACCGATGGTGTGCTGTCCCGAGGAACCCTTCAATGGGATTCTTAGATGCCCAGGTCAAACTTTGGTCTAAATCCTACGGCATGTACGGGATATGCATGCACTGTCATAGGTCACGCTTGCCTTCTGCCAACCTTGGAACGGGGGGAACTAAGGAAGACTTCCGGACTTTGCGCGGAACAACCACACTACATCCGATCTCTTAGATCCTGTATGCATGCTGCATCTGTTTACTTACACACAGATAACAATGCTATTATGGATGACTGGGAGTTTGCATTGCTATAATAGATAAATCTAGACCTGGGACATTTTTACGCGTTTCACTCGGCTACTCTCCGTATGGATTACGAAGCTAATTCCTCCCTCGTACCCGGCATACTGCATGTATAACATACCAGATGGACTGTTCCGTGCCGGCTCAAACTTTGTTTTTTTTTTTTTGGGTCATATAACCACATATGGAGCGATTTCT
>NW_022475857.1:0-4267 GCF_009193585.1 Aspergillus caelatus
AGAGGCAGTGGCCTAGACCACTGCCTAGACGCATGTGTCTGTCATAGCCGATTGGCTCCATATGGACGTTAAACTTGATTAAATAAATAAATAATCTATCTATAAATTAATTAAATATAATTATATTAATTAAATATAACATAGTTATATTTTAATCTAAGAAATAAAGTATACTATAGACTATTATAGTATTACTTTAAGTATAATACTTTAATACTATACTTATAGAGTCTCTACTTAATATAAGTAATAAATACTGTACTTAGTATATAAAAGCTTTCTTTAAAATTTCTTACTCTCGGTCTTTTATTTCTTCTTGGTCTTGGATTTCTTAATATTTTAGTTTTTTTTAAAAAGATTCTTAGACTTCTTACAGATAGCTTTATAGATCTTAGAATAGAGATTCTTAATATTACTATTCTAAGTTTAATTCTTAAGATACTTATAGAATTGGCTATAGTAATACTTCTTATTATTGTTAGCTTAGTAATATAGTTACTGAAAATATAGTTATACAGAGTTATCAGTTTACAGATATTTATCTATAGATAGATTTCTATATTAGTAGAGATATAGATAAAAATAATATTAAAGAAAATTTTAAAGAGACAGTATTTACTATTATTAGTAAAAGTATACTTACTATTAGTTTTCTTAATACCGGAGAATTACTTATTAATATCCAACTTTTTAAGAGTACAATAGGTCAGGAGAATACTAGTAATATAGATAATAGTCTAGTTAATTAGATTTTTAGTAATACTATAGTACTTGAGCTTAGAACCCAGAGGTTAAATATTAATAAAGACTAATTAAATTAAAACTAATATTTTTCTATTTATTAATTTTCTAGTTTTTCTAAAAACTATAATATCTCTGGATATTTTATAAAAAGAACAGAGAGTGATTACTAAAACAGAGTATATTTGATAAAGAAAATAATAAAATAAAAATTAAAAATAGAATATCTATTTTTAATTTAATAGATATTATAATTAGTCTTATTTTTTCTATAATAGTAGTACTTGGTCTAGTTATAATTATATAGAGATTAGTATTTTACTTATAGATTAGAAAAGAGAGATAATCTATTTATTAATAGATTACTATTATTAAGCTATCTTCTAATATTATACAATAAAGAAAGACTCGGTAGATAAGAAAAAGATTAAGAGTATAAGTAATAGTTTAGTTAGTTAGACTATTAGTAATATTATAGAAATATAGATAAAGATCTAACTATATAAAAATTATAATTTTATTTAAAAGTTAAAGAAAAGATAATTTATCTACTAATAAATAATTTATTATATACTAGTTAAGATATAGATAAAATCTATTCTAATATTTAGTAATATAATTACTGAGAATATAATTAAAAAAAGTTCTAAGAATTTGTCTTTATATAGTATACTGTAAATTATTATTAAAATTACTATATAGAGAAACAGTACTTAGAGTAAGAAATTAAAAAATTTAACTAAATTAACTATAAATAGATTACTTATATAATTATTTTTAATATTATATAATATTATTCTATTTTTATACCGGAAGATAAATTATTATTAGAAATTTACTATAAATTTATTTCTAAATACTCTATAGATTAAATAGTATATAAATCTAAATAGTCTATATTAAAAAAATAGTTCTATAATTTTTTATTTTTTTCTAATTTTTTCTTTTTAATAATCTAATATTTCGAAAAACTGTAATATTTTAAATATATATATATTTTATTTTTTTAATTTCTTTTACTCTTATTAATTATTTATATTATATAGTCCCCTGAATCTATCTATAGATAGAATAAAATAATAGTATATCGAGAGAGAGCTCTATTAAATACTGTAAAGTAGGACTAAATAATATTATAGAAATTAAAATTAATAATTAACTAAATATAGTAGTATAAAAAATTTATCTAGAAAATTTTTTAGTAGATATCTATCTATTTAAATCGAAATAGTCTATAGTAGAGAGAAATTAGAATCGGATTATTAATAAAAATCTAGTTAGATTACTACAGTAGTTATTTTAAATAGTAATATAATATTATCTTAGAGAATATATACTTAAGATTATTTATAAAAAGAAGATTCTAAGTATTATTATTTAAAATAAATTTATTTTTAAAGAGAGTAGTAAATCTTTTAATAATATTTATTTAAAAGCTAAATTATATATTAATATAGAGATAAGTACTAAATTCTTATTATAAATCTATCTATAGAGAGATTAAAAACTAATCTATAATTAGAATAAATTACTATATATTTCTAATATCTCTACTAATTTTTATAAAAAGATTAATAGATTATCTTTAATTATCTAGAATAGTTAATATTGGGTATATATACTTTAAATCTTATTAAAAGAGTAAAATTGTTTAGCTAATAAGAAAATTATTATACTCTTAGAAAAAAGTATTTATTAAGTTACTAATAAAATAATAGAAAAAATCTCTCTATAAATAGATTTATATTTATAAAATTTAGAATTATTTATAGTTTTATAATATATATAATAATAAAGTCTTAATTTTCTTAATAAAATTTATACTATCGGCTAATAGAGATAATATTGCTAAGAAAAATACTACTGGATATACTATATTTTAAGTTATTTATTATTTTAGAAAATATAATTAAAAGATAAAAGTAAAATTTAAATTAGTAATAGAACTTTAACTATAATTAGATTAAATTTTTGGATTTCTATTTATATATATTATCTGTATCTCTGTAGTTCTATAGTCTATAGAATTCTATTTTTTTATTAAATTATACTATCGGTTTTAGTATAGAGAGAAGATATTTTTTTAATTTTTAATTAAGAGAATTATTGCTAGTAAAATTATTAAGATAAGATTTCTCTTTTTTCTATTTATCTATTATGATCTAACTATAGGTAGATTTAGATAGACTAATTTTCTATATTTTTTAGATTCGAAAATATAATATTTAGAAAATCAAAGTTTACTATTAAATATAAAGATTAGAAAAAAATCTTAAATATTAAATTTAGATAGTTAGATTTTTATCTTAGACTTTTATTTTTCTCTGTCTAAATCGACTACTGAGAAGATAAAATTAAGAAAAAGACTCTATAACTACTAAATAATAAATGTTATAATTAAAAATATCTTTCTATATTAAAGATATCTATAATAGTCGAGAATTATTAGTTAAGTACTAGATAATCTAACTTTCTAAAAAATATATCTGAAACTATATATATTAAGATATAGTAAAATTTTTAGAAATATCAGAATTTACTCTATTTTATATAATAAAAATTTAATCTATTTATAAATTAATTAAGCTAACTGAATATAGATCTAAGTAGATTAATTTAAATAAAAAAATATTTTTAATTATAAAAATTATTCTGTAGTATATTATAATTTAGATAAAACTAAAATAATAATATTCTATATAAGTATTTACTGAGTTCTATATTTTTATATAGAATTTAGAGATTAAAAAATATATATTTCTAAATCTATAAATATATTTTAAAGAGAATAATATTCTATATAATCTAGAGAAATCTAATAGTAAGACTCTTACTATATTATTCTTAGAGATATTATAGAAAAAGATTTAAAAAAAGAATTTATAATAAGATATATTTTTTTATTACTAGATATATTTAATCTATCTATAGATAGATTAATAAAAATAGATAACTAATTTAAATTAACTTAATCTGTCTTCTATAGAAATTCAGTTTAAAAATTCTAATTTAGATTAAATAAAAGATTATATAAGTCGATTTTAATATATCTACTAGAGAAGAGTAGTTTTTCTAGTTCTAAAAAATATAGAACTAATATTACTAAATTATATAGAGCTATTTAATAATATAGAGATATTAATAAATTCTCTAGCTAATTATAGTTAATCTACTAATAGATAAATTATATAGTAGAAATTAATACTGTCTATAGAAATAGCAGTTCTAACTATATACTATATAAAGTAATATTATTACTATTACTAATTTTAAAGAAAATAAAATTCTCTAAAAATTAAAGTATTTTAATACTATAGCTATTCAAGAGTTATTATAATTTAAAGATCTTATTTTTAGTATAATATAACTATATAAAGAGACTAAAAAGTTAATAATTATAATTTATAAATATAGTTAGAAGATTCTATTTTTAACTTAGAATACTAATAAAAAGTCTAATATTATTATAAATAAGATAGATTTTTTAAGAAACTATCTATAGATAGATTACTACTAATAATATATA
>NW_022475858.1:0-3952 GCF_009193585.1 Aspergillus caelatus
AGTCAGATTTCCTATTCATTCATTTGATCTCTTCAAGTCTATTCTATCTTATCTAGTTATTCAATCTATATTATCATTCTATTTTTATATCCTCTAAAGCCAGCCCTAAGACTATTCCGCTTTAGGATTAGGGCAGCTGACATTAGTAAATTAAGGTAGTTATTAAAAAAATCGAAATTTATTATAAAATTAGAAATCTAACTATAATTTTAAAATATAATAATAGATTTATATATAATATAATTTGTAAATAGTTATATTATATTGATTAATTTTTTAAAAATAAATAAATTCTTATAAAAAAATTAATTACTAGTATAAAATAACTATCAGTTATTAAAAAATAGTTAAAAAATAGAATATTAAAATAATAAAAGATATAAGAAATAGTTATATAAAAAAGTATTCCGTATACTACTGTACTATAGATATTTGAAAATTAGATTCTTAATAATTTTAATAAATTTTTATTAAGATATTAATTTATAAATTTTGTATCAGAATGAAAAAGAATTTATAAATTAAATAAATAAAAAATATAACTAATTTAAAAATTTCAAGAAAATTATTTAATAGTTTATCAAGTATGAATAGAGAAATACCATAGTTAAGATTATAAATTATAAAAACTAATTTAATAACTCTATAAAAAAAATTAATAATTGATATACTAAATTTATAGATTTAAATAATTTTATAAATAGTTTTATTAAACTATTAATTAATAATATATTTATAGATTTTATTAGTTTTCTAAATCTTATAAATATTAGTTATAAAAAACCCTACTTAAATCTAATATTTTTATTATTTTATTTAATTATTATTGTATTTAAAAATCATTTATTCATTCTAATTAACAGATTTTTTATTTCTAATAATTTTAAAAAGTTTCTTTACACTTATATTCTTTTAGTAAATAAAGAAAAATATTTTTATATACTTAATTTTTAACTTATTATCTAAATTTACTTCTAGCTTTCTTAATATTATAGGTCTACTTACCGGCCCCAGGGAAACCTATATTTCCGGATCCTAGAACCAGATAGAAGCCCCTACTAAGAATATATATTAATTTACAAAAATAGATTCATAAAGTTAATTTAAAATTTAATATTAATTCAATTATTTAATAAAAATATATAATTATTTAAGTATTATAATAGTAATTTAGAACTAAATAATTAAGATCTTTAAAGTATATATCTATTCTTTATTAAATAAATATATTATAATAAATACTAATTTTTAATAGTTTATTTATATAATCTTTAGTTATTTTTGTAAATTATTTATTATTTATAATTTAAATAGATTTAATAATATTCTTAATCATAAAAATAAATTTAGTATTATTTTTATTATAATTTTTTAAAATAGTATATTAGTTTTATTTATCTTTATATTATATTAAAATATAGATTATAATTTAGATATTTTTAAAATTAATAGTTAAAGTAATTTTAAATTGTTTACTGTTGGTAGGGGCTTCCGTCTGGCGGCCTGGAGGCCCGGAAGTACGGGTTCTTCCGGGCCGCTAAGCGGGCCCACAACGCCTAGCTAGGAAGATAGAGAGCTTAGATAGACAGACATGGATTCATAAATGAATGAAAAAGTCCTCCTACCCATGCATTAATATTTACTATAATTACTAATTTTTATAATTAATACTATTTTTTACTAGATTAATATTCTAGATTAAAATTAAAATTAGTTTAGTATTAGATTTATAGTAATTTTTATTATAGACTATTTTGAATTTTTAGTAATTAATTAGTTTTAGATATACTAAGATTATATAAATTTAAAATTAAATTTAAGAATATTTTTAATAATATTACTATTAATATTCAAATAAAAGGAAATTTAGTATATAATATAAAAATATTCATTTTCTATTATTAAATTATTTTTAGATATTTCTATTTTTTTATAAATATAATTAAAGATAGAATATATCAATTTATAGTTTATATATTTAGTATATATTTTTTAGTTTTAATAAAATAGTCTAGTAATTTATATAATTTTATATAATAAATATAAATTTAATTTTTTAAATAATATTATTTAATAGAATTAAATTTTTTGTAACTAAAATATTATAAAATTTATTAATTATAATTATAATATTTAGTATTATAATATTTATTATATTTAGACTATTAAATTCTACTATTAAAATTAAAAATAAATTTTTTTAAAGTATAATTTTGTGACTGAAAGTAGCAGGTACTATAAGAGGTAAAGAGTTACGCGACTCCTACATAAGGTAGGGGTCGCTATGTCCTTTATATACACACAGTAGCTGAGCGGTATAGGGTTTAGCCCGTAGTACAGAATATAGGATATCTCTACTAATTAGTAAGAACTACTGTAAGGTAGTTCTACTAGTAGTAGCTCTATAGTATAGCTACCATTATATCCTTCCCTACTTAGTAATAAAATACTCCTGGATTTGTTAGTCCTTACAAGATGGTACTATTTATAGATAGGATTATATAATATTATTTTCTATATAGTAGAATAGTTTTGTATTTATCTATTTTAGTAATAGAACTTAGTATCTGTTTATAGAGTATATTATTCTATAGACAGTATTATAATATAGAATAGATTATAGAGATACTATATTATCTATAGACTATTATTATTAATAGTAGTATTACTAGAGTATCTATTATTATAATTTATAAATAGCTTTTATAACTATTTATTAATTATTTCTTTATTTTTTCTTCTATTTTTTTTATTAGTATATCTATAGTTAGTCAATTCTATATTTTATATTTATTTTTTTTTACTAAGATTTATTTTTCTCTACTTTATTACTATCTTGAGTAAGATTTTATTAATTATCTAATAATAGTTTTACTTTTAATATAATAATAATTAATACTAAAAACAAGAGATCTATACTATTTATAGTCTATATTAATATTAACTATTTTTTAGAGAAATTTTTTATTTTTATTAAATTTTCATATAAGAATATTATTATATATTTAGAAAAAAGTAAGTCTTCTTCTCTCTTTTATAATTATAGCTAATAGATATAGAGCTACAGAGTCTCTTTATTATAGATAAAATAATTATTTATATTTTTAGTTTAGTCTATAATAGTATCTTAGATAAGAATAGTTATATAATTAAATTAACTAATAAAAATAATAAAAATATCTATATTCTTTACTAATATAGTTTTATAGTATCTACTTTATATAGAAAATATATAAAAAATAACTATATATATTTAAAATATATAATTTTCTCTTTTTTAATAGTATTACTCTATATAGTAGTATATACTAGAACTATATTACTATCAAGAAAAATAGTAAATATTTTATTTATAAAATCTTTAAAACTGTAGATAGAAAATCTATTAATTCTAGAAATATTAGATATATATTACTATTTTTATTTATATTTCTACTAATAGCAGTAGTAGAGTTATTATTAGAATAGACTTATATTTATTTTTTCTCTAAGTTTAAGACTTTACTCAAGAGTAAGAACAAGAGTATTAAATTTAATAGAATTAATAATAAATACTCTATAATTACTATAATTTCTGTCTCTATAAAAAAGTTTTCTATAGTTACTCTTAATATTAATTTTTTAGAGAATAATACTATTCTATTTCTAAAAAAGACTGTATTAGCAGTATTAGTAATAGTAATATAAATCTTATAATTATTTTTAAAATTTTAGCTTCTCTTTATAGAAATTTTAATAAACTGTTAATTAATTTTTATTTAAAACAGTAAATATCTAAAATTATATTAATTTCTTTTTTAAACTATTTAATTAATTATAGAAAATTTTCTAGATTAATATAAAAAAATTATTATTACTATAAAATAGTTTAGCTACTATTACTTATTCTATAATTATCTCTAATAGAGAAAATCTATTTATCAATATATATTTTTCTCTAGTAAAGTGTGAT
>NW_022475859.1:0-3935 GCF_009193585.1 Aspergillus caelatus
TAGTAGTAGAGAAAATAATTCAAAAATATTTTTTACTATAATAGCTATAAAAAATTTAAAATAAAAATAATATAATATTATATCTATATATCTATATACTATTTTAAAAGAAAGATAAGTTTTTATATATTAATTAATTAACTTTATTAAAGAGAGAGATAATCAGATATATTAACTTAATTAAATTTTATATAGTCTATAGAAGATAGTAAATAGTAAAAAATTTTAAAGAGAAGCTAGAGAAAATAGATTTTAAATCTATATAAAAAAATCTCTATATATTTAAATATAAAAATATTATATTAGTAATACTATAATTACAGTAAAAATATATACAGAGATAAATTAAATTAAGAAAATTCTATAAGAAATTTTTAGTTTTAAAGAAATAAAGAAATCTACTTTTTAGAATATAATATAATTAGAAACTATATAAAAGATTCTATATTATTCTTATAGTCTATATATATTATAAAAATATTTACTATAGTAGAAATAATTAATTACTTAGAATACTAAAATTTTAATAGATTTTAGCTATAAAAAAGACTGGGAAACTGATCTTTTTAATAATTTTTTAAAATATTAATATTTAATTAAAAAGATTAATTAGTTTATAATTAAAACTTAATTTAATATTAAATATATAGTATTTATACTCTAATACTAAATAAATATTCTTATTAAAATAGACTAAAAAGCTATAATAAGAATATTTAGATATCTAAAAATAATTAACTACTTGGAGATCGAGCTGGTTATAGATTATATATATAGATTAAAGATCTATATTAATATGGTATATTAAGGTTACAAGAATAGAAAATTAACTAAAAATATTATTATTATATATATAAAAGCTCCTATTTTATAGATCTCATATAAGTAGACTCTTATAGTACTATTAAATATAATTACTAAATTTCTTATATATAATACTATAGTTAAAAGAAGTTTTTCTATATTAGAAAGATATTTAAAGTACTTAATTTATCTATTAATCTAGAAGTTTTAGATAATAATAAATTAATTATCTCTATAAATAGTTAAAATAGTATTAAAATCTTATAGTATAGTAAATATATATCTACTACTAGATAGTTTAATATTTAATATCTCTTTATACAAGATCTTCTACAGACTAATAAAACTTATCTAAGATTTATCCTATCTGGTAAAAACATAGTAGATATATTAACTAAACTATTAAATTATAAGATCTTTATAGTTATAAAAAAGAAATAAAATTATAGACTATTAATATTTTAAAGACTAAAGATACTATCTAATCAGGAAATTATATTGGCTTCTACAGTGCGAGACCTAGGGGATATATTGACTGCGGGTTCCCTATCCAGCCTAGCACCTATGTGCGCCATTGTAAGATAGTTATATAGTTAGAACCAGACAACTAGAATAATCAATAATTTTAATCTCTATAATAGTTTATTATTTAATAAGAATAATAGGATTTTCTCTTTTTAAAACTATTAGAAGAGACTAAAACTATTAAATATAATTTTTTTTATTAAATTTTTTAGAATTTTTGATTACTGGACTTATTAGTATATCTTAAAAAAAATAGATTTTAAGCTTAAAAAATATTATTAATTAAAATAGAATATTTTATTAATTTTAAAAATATTAATAGTTATATTTTTAAGATATAGTATCTAGATATAGATAAAATTAAATAATTAAAAGATATTATATTTAATAAGATTTATATCTATTGTAATAATAAGAATAATAGTCTTAGTTAACTATATCTAAATTATTAAATAGTTGTCTTCTCTCTAGTAAAAATATTTTAATTATAATTCTTAGTATTTCTATAATAGAATTAGTTAAAAGAAATCTTCTAGTTTGATTATAGATTATATTTATATAATTTCTTTTTTATTGGTAAAACTATCTTCTTAGTGTAATTGTAGCTACGCTATGGAGCTGCTATAAGTAGAACTACCTTACAGTAGTCCTCGCTGATCAGTATAGATATCCTGTATTTTACACTACAGGCTAAACCCTACACTACTCAGCTACTATATATATATAAAGGATCATAGCAATCCCTATCTTATATAGAAATCGGGTAACTCTTTATCTTTTATAGTATATTGCTACTTATATTCTTATCTAGTTATATATTTAAACTCGGAGACAGAAGTTTCTCTATTAAAATAGTCCTATAATACTCAATTAGAGTCTATAGATTATAGTAAAATATAATAGATTTTAAAAAAACTAAATAGTATTGCTAATTAAGCTATCTATAAAAAATAGTATATAACTAAAAAAAAAATCTTCTATTAATAAATAATTTAATATAAAATTTATATAATTTATTATTATTCTAATATAGTAATACAATAACTTAGTTATAGTAGAAATAGTCCGATCTCTCACAGTTACTTAAATAGATAAGAAAAATATTAAATAAAAAGATCTAATAGATTTTCAATATTTTATAAACAGTAGTAAAAAAATAGATATAATCTATAGAATAATAAATTACTATAATTAAAATAGTTATTTAATAAACAGTAATATTTACTATTTAATAGACTATAGAGTAGACAGCTTAATAGATAGTAAATAAAACTATAGAATAAACTATATATACTACTACTACTTAAATTTTATTAAAGATAACTAGTCTTGGAAATATAACTTTAATTATAATAAAAAAATACTAAAATATCAAAAAAAATAATAGAAATAAATTATTATTTATATCAAAGAGTCTCTAATTTTAGTTCTATTCTAAAATATAATAGTTACTTTGACAGAGAAATAATAAAGAAATAACTATACCAAATAGATCAATATTTTAAAAATAAATCTTTATCTAGAAAAATATTATTAAAACTAAAAAAGTTATTATAATTAAGTAAAAGTTTATAAAAATTATCTAAAAATATTAAGAATAAAGAAATAGTATATTTTAACTAGAAATAAAAACTCTATTAGAATAATAAAATAATTAAGAAAATAAATTTATACTAATTTTAGTAAATACTATAGTCTAATTAAATAATAAAAAATATACAATAACTATTTCTACGAGATTTGATTAGTATAAATATATACTAGTATCTATATTAATATAATAATCTATATCTTATTACCAATTTTAGAATATATCTATATTTACTATTTTATTATATATACAAAGAAAACTCTATAGACTAAATAAATTAAAAAAAATCTCTCTATAATATTTAATACTATAGTTAAAAAATTTATTTAATATAAGTAAAGTAAGATTATATCTAGCTATATTTACTATCCTAATTAAAATAGTAATAGAGTAGTAAAAATTAATAATTAATAGATAGATTTAATAGATCTTAAAACTTTATATAGAACAGAAAACTAAAATACTAATCAGTAATAAACTCAAATATTTTATTAATTTTCTAAATCTTATAAATATCAGTTATAAAAGGCTCTATTTAGATCTTATATTCTAGTTGGAATAGAGAGGATATTAATAGAGACTTCTGTCTGGTGATCTAGAGATCCAGAAGTATAGATTCTTCCAAATTACTAAGCAGACTTACAATGCCTAGCTAGGAAATAGAGAGCTTAGATAGACAGATATAACTTTAGATATAAATAGAAAAGTCCTTCTAATTATATATTAAGATTTAATAATTATCTATCTTAATTATCTTTAAACTTTAGTACAGACTTAGTTTTTAGATTATAATTTAATTATTTATTAGGAATACTAGATTTTTTAGACTATTAATAGTGTATAAAGTAAAATAAATTATTACTTTTAATTAGATTTAGTACTAGTTTAATTTCTATATATTTAATTAAATATATTATATAGATAATATTTTATTTTAATAAATAAATATAGTTTATTTATAGACTATTATAGCTATATTAATTTTTTTATTATATCTATTTTTATCTATATAAAT
>NW_022475860.1:0-3862 GCF_009193585.1 Aspergillus caelatus
TTTCTTCTCTCTCTCATTTTTTTTTTTTTATAAAGAACTGGGGCACGTCACAACTTCCATAACGAACTGAAGCATACCACCAAAAAGAAAAATAAGAAATAAAAAAAAAAAATCGATAATCAAATCAACGATCAAGTCATCGGATCATCATCTCATGGAGAATATTATTTATTCTCCTTGGAAGGAATGGTGATTAAAAAAAATATATATATAAATTAAAACAGTAATCATGCAAAATGAAACGAACACTGCAGGTTTTCACGTGGGAATTCAGGTGTAAAGGCGACAAGAATATATCAGAAAAAAAAAAAAAGAGGAAGATTTAGAGTACAGCAACCCCATACTTCCGACGATCAAATAAGAAACATCATAAAAATAACCCAGACGAATGAATTAAACGAGAAACCAACAGGGGAGTGAGATAGACTTGACTTACTCTGAAGAATGCAAAAAGGCGTGGGGATGGCAGAAGCAGGTACCCCGTTTCAACTGTTTCGGTTTTGGTTTGCTGGTAACTACTCAACCTTAGTTCGAGGAGCAGTAATGACGTCCACTATTAGGTATTGTATCTCTTCGGCTTCGTTCTCTGGTCTCGTTCCTTGGAGTATCGCAACTCTTCTCACTGTGACACGCACTCTCTTGTTGTAATATTATTATTTCTTTTCTCTCCTATCTTTTTTTTTTTTTTTTCTTGTCCCCCAGTTGGAATTTGGAGGTTCACGAGACAGTAAGGAATGACTCAATCAACAAAGTCCACCCGTCCAGGGAATACTGGCTTGTATCGGCCAGGGTAGCTCTCTTGAGGGAAAAAAAGGAGGGGACGAAAAGTCAAAAGAGGGGTTGTCTGTGGAAATTGACCGGAGATCGAGTTGCTGTTAGACTGCGTCGAGGCACAAATTAAATAAGGAAAACTATCAACCCCAGATATATAGAAAGGGGTGGGGGGTTAATTTTTTTTTTTTTTTAAAAAAAATCCAAATTACGAAAAAACCAAGAGGGCTTTATAAGAGAATGGGGATCACAAATTGGCTGCAGCAGAGAGGGATGGCTTTTCGCATTTGGCCCTAGGTCGGGAATAAACTCATAGATGGGAGAAGATGAGGAGGTATGTGCGAGAGTTGCCGTGCGAAGGGAGGGGAGGAGGGGGGAAGATGTATGTGGGTTATAATGGTCGACGAATATGGGGATGTGATCTAGCAGATATGGGGATAGCGTTAAGCAAGTAGATGCATACAGTAAGTCAGTTGTTGTCTATCTTCTCGGAGAGAATCCTCTCGGTATGTCTGTCTGGCATGTATGGGGTATGGATGAATGGACGGACGAATTGATAGAGACAGACAGACTAATCAGTAAGTAGATGGATAGAGGTATGTACATAGTACGGAACAGTTGATCCTTAACAACGACACTAACTAAACAATAAGGTAACTAGTAACGGTAGAAAGGCTTCAAACTAGTCAGGGTAATAGTAGCGGGCAACTATCTTAGTGGTACCAGAGAGGGTCTAGCACCAGTCTAGTTGTGGTACAGAGCCATAGCTAGTCAAGTAATAGTCAGTCTCCGGTGCCATGGATGCCCAGGGGCACGTATTAAGGTGGAGCTGGGTGCCCATGATACTTCATAGGATGAGGAGGATTTGGTTGGGGAAAAGCAGGAGGGGGCTGTGTGTCGAACCTGCGAAAGAGAATGAGAGTCTTGTTTTTGGGGGGTTGACTTGGTGGTGAGGAGAAGAGAGGAGGAGGTAAAAAAAAAAAAAAAAAAAAAAGGAAAGAAAGAAAAAGGAAAGGCGGGAAACATCAAAAAATAAAAAATCAAAGAAAATAAAGACATTTGGGAAGCAACTATAAAGTTGAATTGAGTGGTCTTGAATTTCTTCCGATTTTAATTATTCTTTTCCTCTTGATATTGGTTAAAATTGTGATCTCTTTCCTAAATTAATCAAGTAAATTCTTCATTCTATGGTCATTTATTTAACCTTTACGCACCTTACAGATAGAGGAAGATAGATGGAAAGTAGATCGAACACTATAGAGGACCTATCTTGATTCTTAATCTTATTGTTATTATGGTTAATCTGTATAGACTTCCATCTGGTCCCTCTGAAGGGGATCAATCCGCTCGCGTGTACTGTACGGTACGGTACTGTACTGTATATCAGTGTCCAGGACGCACAGACAATTCCCATCGTCGTTAGGTATGTGCTGTGTACTCATGTACAGACAATACACTCGTCGGTTATTGTCTATTCTCCATCCACCATTTTACTCCCCTCCTCTCTTTCCCACATCAAAAAGCGCGAGGGAATCGATAAAAGGAAAAGGGAGAGAAAAAAAAAAAGGAGGGAGGACAGCACCTGGCCCGTGAACATGGACATAATTGAGGGGTTTAGCTGCAGGTGGATCCTAGCCATCCAACCACGGCTCCGCCCCTGACGAGAACTTGAGGACAGGATGATGTGCACTGGTCATCGCCTGTCGGGCAGGGCTTGGCTACGATGATGTTAACTAATAGGTAATACTGGAATGAATGTTGACTGGATAGAGGGTTCCACTCCATTCCTCTACTGCCTCACCCTGGAGTGGTTGACCCATCCCAATCGTGGGGACTGATCAACCGTCGTCATATCTCTAACATGTGTATTGAATGAAACATCAACCAATCTCTGTTTCAGCAACGTGCCGAGTTCACGTGAATCAAGAGCTCCTAGGTTGTGGGGACGGTCAAAATGATATGGCTGATTTTCATCTCCTAGTAATTTGAAGTCCTATACTCTAGTAAGGTTTGATAAAAGAACGAGAAGGATAAGAGAGATACGTCTCTCAAAAAGAAAACTAAGATAAGACGGTAAAAAAAAAAAAGAGAGAGAGAGAGAGGTCTCACGTATCGGAAGTTGTTGAACAACGGTCATCCCAAAGGGCTCAGATCTCTTGGAAAAATACTTACGCATGAGTATTATTGCATAGACTGTACTGTGACCAATGAGCATCAGAAGGAAAAAGAAAAGAGGGTCTGGAGGAAAACTAGACTCCATTCAGGCAGCTGGAACTGGACACACTACATGCAGACTAAGGGAACTAGACCTCCTCCCGAGGTATCTGGCTGGGGGTTAAATGACACCGCCCTACTTCGCCTATATTCCAATCCCCATTCTCGGGAGAATTTGGAAAGGATGGCGATAGGAAGGGAGGGGGTTGGGGGCAATTCGTGGCTATCCCAAACGGGCAAATACGGTCCGAGGCCTGGCGGCGAATAAATGATCGTGGAAGTGAGAGGAGTTCAGACCTACATGATTGAACGCCTGAGAGGCGTCATCCGCACAAGCGGTATCTATACTAGCGTGCAGGCATACTAGTCAAAGACATCCTACGTAGATAGTCCATTCCGGATCAACATCCAGCCAATTCCTTCGCTACATCCACAGTCGATGGAGGATCGGCCTCGTCAGCCTCCCAGAAAGCCGACGGCGGGATGACACCGCTAATGAGGGTCTGTGACGAGTAGACGGGAAGTCATTACGACCATAGTGCCCGGCACAGCGGAGACCAGTCTGGAAGAAAGGGGGACTGTGCGCAAGACTCAACCCTACCCTGCATTGTGGTTTCCAAAGAGAAGATTCCCACACATCTCTCTTTGAGGATCAGCATACATTAGTCCACAGCCAGTTAATCATTGTTGGGGGTGGTCTGTTCTTTTCCAAAGACTCAGGCGAAGATTTGAGCAATCTCTATCCGAAGAGTAATGTCCAATCCATATTAATTGTCTTCCAAACCATATTCGTTTAGAGATTGATGTGATCTCTTTGTTTCTATCTCTCCACTTTTCTTTTCTTCTTTATTTTTTTTCTCTTTTTTTTTTTTTTTTT
>NW_022475861.1:0-3677 GCF_009193585.1 Aspergillus caelatus
CTTCAAATTTTGCGTTGAAGTGGGAATTTGCGTTGAGGTGAGGCAGACCAACACGCCGAATGGCGGGTGGGTCTGCTGATGTAAGAGACGGCTAAGGCAAATGAACGGTTGCATGCAAGTGGAGCGAGACAAAACGACCTCGGCGGGGGCAACTTTGTTCCAGGGATCCACCCACACTCCGTCATAGGATCGGCCACCTTGGAACTGTAATGTGGTGAGGTAAGGGGATGGTATTGGTTGATTTCCATACGAGAGAGGTACTGTCCTCTCACGCTCTCTTCTTATCTTTTCCTCATATCGTGTCCTTCTCCTACAGCATCTCCCTTTGTCTCTCTCTCTCTCTCTCTCTCTCTTTCTCCCTCTCCCTTCACCCTATCGCTTTCTACCAGTGCTACTGGTCAAGGCTTGGCCTGGTTCGGGGCCTCCACAGCTTCTCCGTTTCCGTCATATCCTCATGATGGACCTTTCGATGTTGCTATTTTGATTGACCGGCTCCTAATGGGTTCCCTCGGCAGCTTCCTCTTTGTATACTTCCTCGGCGGACTGACTTTTATCCCACTGGTCCTGTCGTTAATTCTTCTGCATGCTTATTTGACCCTTCCGTCACCTCCGCCAATCGAGCAAATATGCGAACGGGCCAAAGACCCTCTGCGGCGTCCTGGTGACGACCAATATAGTCTAAAATCCGGCACGGATGAGCTAGCAGAGAAGTTCCATCGTACGCACGAGTCGGATGTTGCGGCAGGCTACTTTGCCGTATGTCGCGAATATGTGCCTGGTGGAGTCAATGGGAAACCACCCGAGAGAACCACGCCGGCGGGCGAGGTGATCGCCGCGGAGAGCCCGAGCGTCTACCAGACAATGTATAGAAGTCTGTTTGACCGAAAGCAGACGCCAACGATTGAGCCAACTAAAAATAATGGGAAAAGCGGCAAGAGGGCGCGCAATGTATTTTACATTGTTCTCCGGTAATTATTCCTTTCCATACGTATAGGTTCTTTGCGGATACTGATCATTATTGCATGGGCTATAGGCATGGCCATTTGATGCTTTATGATGATGCCAACCAGGTCGAGGTGCGATATGTTATTTCCCTTGCGCACCATGATGTAAACATCTGTGGTAGTGAAGGGGAGATCCAAGAAGGCGAGCTGTGGCTTAAGAGAAATGCTATCTGTCTTTCGCGACGACTGGAATCTCTTGCAGATTTAGGGGGACCAACGCCTCCATTCTTTCTTTTCTCGGAAAATCTGTCCGAAAAGGAAGACTTCTATTTCGCTATGCTCCAAAACCAATCCAAGATGTGGAACTCCCCCGACGCCCCTCCCAAGCATCAACCTTTCGATGTTAAGCATATCGTCACCCTTGTTCAACGATTGCATTCATCTGAAGAACAACTACAGACGCGGTGGATCAATGCGGTCCTTGGGCGGGTGTTTCTTGCCATGTATAGAACGCCGGAGATGGAGGAGTTTGTCCGAAAAAAAATCACTAAGAAAATCTCTCGAGTTAACAAGCCGAACTTCATCAGTAAAATTGGCCTACAAAGGATTGACATGGGCGAAGGGGCGCCATTTATCATCAATCCAAGGCTTAAAGATCTAACTGTTGACGGGAACTGCTGTGTAGAGACAGACGTTCAGTATACCGGCAACTTCCGAGTGGAGATCTCGGCTACAGTGCGCATTGACCTTGGGCCTCGTTTCAAGGCCAGGGAAGTAGACATTGTTCTTGCCGTGGTGCTGAAGAAACTTCATGGTCACCTGTTGATACGGTTCAAGCCTCCTCCGAGCAATCGAGCCTGGATCTCCTTCGAAACGATGCCAAGCATGGACATGGAGATTCAGCCCATCGTTAGTTCAAAACAAATCACATACGGTATTATTTTACGCACTATTGAAAGTCGGATAAGAGAGGTTGTCGCTGAAAGCATTGTTCAGCCATTTTGGGATGATATTCCCTTCTTAGACACCGCCACGCAGCGTTTTCGTGGAGGAATCTGGCAACGAGATATCCCGACACCGGACACGAAGGTCGACATACCAGACGAGAGCGGCGCTCAGCCTCAGACAACAGGAGCAGAGAAGGGAGATTTCGTTGATGTGCTAAAAACGAAAGACGAACGTACAATGAGCGCGCCTGTGATTTCTGAGTCTATACCTATCACGACAAAATCCCGCAAGGGCTCCAAAGGAGAGCTTGAAAGGAATAACTCAAGTGCCTCAAATACCGCTATTGAGAAATTCGGCAGCTCACCACCACGTGCCATCCGATCCCAGACGTTCTCCAACGCTGCTGATCCTGTGCTTACAGCAGATAATGCAAAGATCGACAAAGTCGTGTATGACAGCAAAGACACAGAAAAGAGCAGTGCTGCTAGTGCCATGATTGAAATATCAAACCGCTCTCCTCCCGGGTCGCCGAACAGATCACCGAGTGGCTCGCCGCCTACCGACAGTAATATGCCGCAAGACAATGCGTCTCAAAGCCGGGATCCATCCATAGTGGAATCCATTGAGAGTGTGGGAGAATTTAGCACCGACTCTTCTGTTCACCCTTCTGCTGTTCATAAAACGAGTAGTTCATCTCTTCGAAGTATGGCTGCCAGTTCCACCGCCTCACCGGGTGGCAACAAATCCAGACGAAGTACACTCGAGACTCTGGCACGCACCGTGACGTCTTCCACTGCCGCAGAAAAGTCTCAAGTTTCTCTGTCGTTGGGCACAGCGACTTCTGTTGCGAAGAGATGGGGCTGGAATATGTTTGGCAAGGGGGAACAGAACACTACTCACGAATCGTCCCGGCCTGCAGGTACACCAGAGGAGCCCATAGGCCGAGGGCATCCTCTTCCGCCCCCAGGCACCCCATTGCCACGCCCTGAGTCATTTGCTTTCAAGAGGAACTCTGTCCCTGTAACCAAACGAAAACCTGTTCCGCATAATGCATCTCCTGAGCAGCAGCCCAAAGGGGATGGCAAGAGGCGTGTCTCAAAGCCACCTTTACCTAGAAGAAAGCCTATCTTCAACTCAGGAGATTCGGAGAATCATCCTGATGAGTTGCTGGTTGTCGAGGCCCCTTACGACTCAGGCCCTAATAGCCCGGTTGTCGATGTTGCCCCCGACAATGCTTTGCTTGGGCCCAGTACACAGCGGAATTCAACCATGTCCAATATGGCTACGAGAAGGTCTAATGACCTTTGGGAGAAAGCAAATGGACACGACCAATCCTCCCTGGTCGAGGACGCCGAGGCTGACAAACACGGCATGGCAATCTTATCAGCAACCGACGGCATTATTCCGTGATGGGCGATGTAATTATAACCGGATGCTGTCGCACCTACCGAGCAGAGCTCAGTGTCGCTGCGGACTCTTTCAGCGTATGATGATCGATTTCCTCGCCCAACTTGCCAATGTGGGTCCTATGCTCTTTTTCCTTCGCTTCCTCTTTTTGTTTGCATTACGACATGGCCGTTTGTCCTATGTATACCCTCCGGCCAGTTATATGATCTGATCGGCGTCATCAGATGGCGTTCAAGGAGCGATGTTCAATTTTTTTTTCATCATAATCCAGTGTCAACTTCGACTATTGGGCCTCGGTATGGACGTACGGGTGAATATATGACTATGTCTTGCACCTCTATTTTGTTTCCCCCTCCGTTTTTTTGTTTTTTTTTTTTT
>NW_022475862.1:0-3552 GCF_009193585.1 Aspergillus caelatus
TCTTAAATCTATAATAGAAAATAGCTATTTTTCTTAATTATTTTATTCAATATATAATAGTTACTATATATTTACTATTTTTTTTCTAGACTTTTTTATAAAAATTATAGAAAATCTCTATATAGAAATAAAAAGTTATATTAATTTTACTTTAATTGTAATTTTTATCTATATTTTAAACTCTATTAATGTTTCTGATAATAAAAAATAGATATTAATATTAATTAATAATATATTATCTATATTAATTTTATATACTAATCTATATTTTAATAGTAATTTAGTAGTTTCTCTTAGAAAATATTATTATATTTAAAAACGATTAATTTTATAGTTATTTTTTTTAATTCTTTCGAGTTTTCTTAGTTTATAGCTTAAATAAAGAAAAGCTATATATTATTTTTTCTATTTTTTATTATTTTTATAGTTATTTTTATAGAGATAAAATTTAGTGATTTTATTTCTATTGATATATATTATTTTAGATTAGTAGATTAGATTTTATAAAATCTATTTTTACTATTCTATAGTATTATCTCAGATATCTATTAATTAATATAAAAATTAAGATCTTAAAATCAATTATAATTAAAAATAAAATTATACTCTTTTAATTTAATAGTTTGTAATTTTGTTTCTAGCTATTCTTCTAACTATAGTAATAAACTATAGATATTACTAATTTTTAAGATATTTCTATTAAAAAATTTTACTTTTAAAAATATTTTAACTTATTTTTATAACTAAAAATCTATCTTATATTAGAGTCAATATTATAAAGATATAACTTATTTCTAAATTTATAAGAATTTATATTATATATTATATTAAATTATATTTAATTATTTTTTTATAGTGAAATATAATATTCTCTAAAATATATAGATAATTACTATACTTAGATTTTATTATCTAAATAACTATTTTCTCTAAATCTTTATTATTTAAAAATCTAGAGTTTTAAACTAATCTATAATCTTTAGAGAGACTTATTTTATTTAATTAATTAATACTTTTTTATCTAATAACTATAATCTTTAATATAAACTTTTTTAGTCTTAGCCTATAGTATCTAGTAATATATCTTTTTTTTATAATAGTAAAAGTATTTCTATATCTCTCTAGAGCTACTGCTATAGTTAGATCTTTTATTATTCTATTTAATAGAATTTTAATTATCTATTTTATATAGAATATTTAGATCTGTTTCTTAATTATTAGTCTCTATTATTTTACTACTATTTTAACTAAGATAATAGATATAATTAGAAATAATCTTACTCTATTTATACTAAATAAACTTTTTTACTATAGTATTAATTATATAAAAGAGATTTCTTTTTTTAATTTATTTAGTCTATAGAGTTTTCTTTATTTATATTATAAAGTAATAGATATAGATATTCTCTAGAAATAGAGATAAGATATAGCTTACTATATTAATATAAATATTAGTATATATCTATATAGATATTATCTTTTAATAGTAATTATTATAGATTTTCTAGTATTTAGTTATTCTATAATATTTACTAAAATTAGTATAGATCTACTTCTTTAGCTATTTAAAAGTAATAATAAAATTATTACTTTCTACTATAATATACTATTTTTTTATTGTCCAGTATTTTTTATATAGCTCTAATCAATTTCTATTTAATAATAATAATTTTTTTTTTATCTCAGTAGCTTCTTTTTATATAAAAATTTATTTATTCTTAAAGTATTAGTCTATTTATTATAGCTATTTATCTATAGTATTATTCTTAAAATAACTATTATATTGAGAAATTTATTTAAAATTAGAGATTTTCTAATAGAGATATTTATTTATTACTACTACTATTTTATCTATTAATATAATTTTTTCTATAGTTATAGCTAAAGTAGTACAGCTAAAAATATTTATTAATAAAGAAAATTATAGAGCTATAAATAATATAATCTATATTACTATATATTATATAAGTTTATTTATAATCTATTAAGTTATTTCTTCTTTTATCTATTATATAGTAAATACTATTATCTACTATACTATAGCTTCTATAACTTATATTTATTATTTTATAGATTTTATTTTTTTTTCTATTAATATTTATAATATCTTAAAAACTGCTATAGTTATTTTATTATTAATAGTTTCTTTTGTCTACTTAAGTAACTGTGGAAGATTTAGCTATTATAGAAATTATTTAACTATTTTCTTAGAGTATTTATATATAAATTCTATTATTTTTTATTAAATTATTTAATCAATAGAGATCTTTTTTCTTAGTTATATACTATTTTTTTATAGATAGCTTAATCAGCGATACTATTTAACTCTTTAAAATCTATTATATTTTACTATAATCTACAGACTCTAATCGAGTATTATAGAACTATTTTAGTAGAGAAAATTCTATTTCCGAGTTTAGATATATTACCAGATATAATCAAAAGTAGCAGAAACTATAAGAAGTAAAGAGTTATCTGACTTCTATATAAGATAGGGGTTGCTATATTCTTTATATACATACAGTAGCTGAGCAGTATAGGGTTTAGTCTGTAGTGCGGAATACAGGATATCTCTACTAATCAGCGAGGACTATAGTAAGATAGTCCTACTTGTAGCAGCTCTATAGTGTAGTTACGATTACAATATATTTTAAATATTTTAGAATATTAATAGTAAGTTTCTAATAATTCTATATTTTCTAGATATATTATATAGAATATTTAAAAGAAAATTATACCAAAAAGAAAGTATAGTATATATGTAATAAAAATTTAATATAATTATATAATATTTTATATAGATTTAATTATTAATAAAAAATTATCATTAATTTAATGATTATAATTTTTAATTATAAGAGATAAACAGTTTTAAATAGATTTAAAAAATTAAAATATACTGTAAGATATTATAAAATTTTAATTAATTATATATTTATAGAATTATATTTAATTATATTTAATAGTTATTAAATTATATTAATAAAAATATATTTAAATAATAAAAATATCTTTTAATATTTTATTAGTAAAATTTTATTTTATATTAAATAACTATAGTTAACAATAATTCTTAAATATTATATTTATTTAAATTGAAATTTGTAATATAAATATTATTAATATAATTATTATTAAATAATATCTTAGATTAAATAATTTTAGAAAATTAATATTATAAAATAGTATTAGTAGGGGCTTCTGTCTAGCGGCCTAGAGGAAGTACAGGTTCTTCCGGGCCGCTAAGCGGGCCCACAACACCTAGCTAGGAAGATAGAAAGCTTAGATAGGTAAGAAGAATTTAAGAATAAATGAAAAAAGAACCTCTACCTAGGTATCAATATATAATAATAATACTGATAATAATAATAATAATTTTTACTATATTTTTCTATAGAATAATAACTATATATTAATTAAAAATAAACCTATTTTATTAATATTTAATAAAAACATTATTATATATATTCTATGTATAGTTAAAAAATTAATTATAAAATATCTAGTATACTATATAATATAGATCTATTTATAAATTAAAAATAATGTATA
>NW_022475863.1:0-3505 GCF_009193585.1 Aspergillus caelatus
TCTTATATAGATTTCTTAGAGACTATAGAATATAATTATTTAGAAATATTATAATAATTTAATACAAGAATATTTTAGAGTTAAAAAAATATTAGAATAAATTATAAGAAAATACTATTTCCCGAATATAGTAAAATAAATTAGAAAATATATAAAAAAAATAAAATATATATAAGAGATAAATTAGTAAAATATAAAACTATATAGACTTATATAATTAACAGAAATATTATTAAAATTCTGAGAATAGATTATAATTGACTTTATAGAATTACTACCCGAGTCAGAAAAATAGAATATAATAATAATAATAATAGACTGACTTATTAAATATATTTATCTGGTATTAAGTAAATTAGTACTAAGTGCAGTATATCTTATATACTTACTTATTAACTATATTTTTATTTACTATAGAATACTGGAAAAAGTTATATTAGATTAAGATAAGCTGTTTATATCAAAATTACTTATAGATTTACTGGTAATAGATTAGAAGTTAACTACAGTCTATTATCTATAGAGAAACAGTTAAATAGAGAGAATAAATTAAATAATCGAGTAATATCTACAGTATTATATTAACTATTAATAGAATTACTAGATAAATTTATACTAATAGTACAGTTTATATATAACAATATAGAATATTCGATAATAGAAATAATACTTTTTTATATAAACTATAGCTACTATACTAAATTAGTAGAATAATTAAGAAATAGATACTCTATTATAGAGAAAATTAATAAAATAGTTAAAGAATTAAAAAGTTTATATAACTAATTATTATTTAATATTAAATGTTAGTAGGGGCTTCCGTCTGGCGGCCTGGAGGCCCGGAAGTACGGGTTCTTCCGGGCTGCTAAGCGGGCCCACAATACCTAGCTAGGAAGATAGAAAGTTTAGATAGGCGACAGGATTCATGAATAAGAATGAGAAGTTCCTCCCACCTATATATTAATATTAAATTCTTCAGTCAATATATAGTAATATACTATAACTGATACTATAAAAAAAGACCTATTTTTATAAGAAGAGAAAAAGTACTTCTATAAAAATATTAAAATAATTAAGTATAAAACTCGATTATTAGAAAATTAGACTATTTAATATTAAAAAATAAATTAATATTATTAATTATTAACTAAAACTACTAGATTCAATAAAAAAATATATTTAGTATTTTATATTTTATTATTAGAATATGTATCAGTAAATACTAAAATTACCGAAAATATTAAACTCAAAGAAAAAAGAATAGAATATAAAACTAAAAAAATACTAAAATATAAATAAATTAATAGCAGACTGTACTATCTAATAAAATAGAAAAATTATAATATCTCAGAAAATTTATAGAAATCTATTAAAAATTTAATAGACTGATATTAGCTAGTTTAACAGTACTATTAGTAGATAAATTAAAATTCTCCCAGAAGAAGAAGAAGAAGATCTGATTAAACTCTATAATTATATAATTAAAATTAGAATTATCAGAAGTCTTAGCTAATTATTAAATATTATTAATAATTACTAAGTTAGGCTAGTCAGATAATTTCTTTTTATTAAAAATCCGGAGTAACTCTGTACTATACTTAGATATACAGAATCTTTTTTATTTCAAGAATATCTACTGCTTATAAAGACAAGTATAGATAACTAATATATTAGTAATCTTATACTAAATCTTAACAAGATAAATCTATAACTACTTAAACTCAGAATAAAGTAAACTCCAACTTATTATTAGTAGTAGATAATTTATTTACTATTTTTTCTTTAATTTGTTTGAGTAAATCCTACTTATTACTAGTATAAAATTTATATTTGTAAATATATCTATAATAGATACAGATTATATATTTTAAATAATAACAAAAACAATCTATTATATAGTCTTTATCGGAAGATAAATAATACTTGTAAAAAATAGAAATTATAAAACTATTATTAATAATAAAATTAATCTACTCAGTATATATAGTAACTTAATTACAGGAATATTTTAATAGGTAATCTAATAGAAAATCAGCCTTATATATAGATATATTAAAAATTAAGAGTATATATCTTTTATCCAAGTAAAATTATAATTTTATACTTTCGAGAACAAAAGTCTAAAGAGAGAAGATAATATTATAGATTCTTATCTAGTATATCTTATCGGAGATAGATATACAAGACAGAAGATTATAGAATAACAGAAGCTAAAAGTAGCTTCAGAATTATTAAGAAATAGTTATAGAGAGTATCCAATAATACAGTTAGCTAATAACCAATATTAACTATATTATATAGTAGACTAAATAGTATATAACCGATTATTGGAAGATATACTATTCACTATATTATATACTATATATATATACTAATAATATACTGGCCAGAATATCAATAGACTCTAAGAAAAAATATATATGAAGATTTATATATATATTTAACTAAGTTTTTTATAGTTAATCTACTTCGTTTCTTAATAACTATATTCTATATTACTACTAGCTTAACTTATTTATACTATCTAATAATTAAGTATATATACTTAATTAGTCTAGTCTTTCTATCTTAAACTATAGTATGCAGATATTACTTATCAGTATTATTATATACTTATCGGACCTGCTCAGTCACCTATTATCGTCAGTCACTAGTGGATTCTAGTTATCGAGGTAAGTCGGATCTAACCAAGAAAGCTAACTGGTCGCAGAGTCCTTGGATAAATACCCGGGTGTAATAATTATATATAGTTATATAGTAGACAGTTTAATTATCAATAAATTAAGATATTTTATTAAATAATCTCTACTAATTCAATAACCTTTGGATATATATAAGAGATAGAAATAGATATTTTAGATATTAATTTCAATAATAGTTAATATAATCATTAAGATCTTCAATTAAACTATATTAATTTTAAGATAGATTTTAGTAAATAAAAGAATAGATAAAGATATATTTTTTCGGGAATTCCTTAGAGTATTATTATTTTGGATATACTATTAATTATTAATATATAGGCAGGAGGACTTTTTTATTTATTCATAATTCCTTATTACTTATCTAAGCTTTCTATCTTCCTAGCTAGGTGTTCTGGGCCCGCTTAGCGGCCCGGAAAAACCTATACTTCCGGACATCCAGACCGCTAGCCAGAAGTCCTTACTAATATCCCCTCTATTCCGACTGGAATATGAGGTCTAAATAGAGTCTCTTATAATCGATATTTATAAGATTTAAAAAAGTGATAAAATGCTTAAATTTATTATTAATTAATAGTTTTATAAAACTATCTATAGAGTTATTTTTTTATTAATATAATTAATTATAATTATATCTTTTTTATAGAAATTATATATCTATAGATATTATATATTAATTGACTTAGATATGTATATATAAGCGATAAATAATATAGCTATAATAGTCCTATTACTATTAGTATAGACAGAGATAACTTTATTCACTAGTAAATTAATTAACTTTATAATTTTTTAAAGTTTAT
>NW_022475864.1:0-3366 GCF_009193585.1 Aspergillus caelatus
AAAGGCACACAAATAAAAAGAGCTGGTTGATTTAATTATTCCCCATTATACCTCCTCAGCCATAGAGACCATCCTCGTTACGCTTATCAGTCCCGCGTCTATCCAACTCAATCGTCTTACCCTGCTGACCCCAGATATGCACCGGGGGAATACGATTCAACTCGCCATCCACACTCTCCCTCAACTTGATATAGGCGTTATAGATGCAGTTAATTTAGTAAACCTCGGAAACGGTACGCCCGATAAGGTTGCATTGGCGTGGATTAAGCTAGTGGGGCTGGAACTTTCTTTTCGGAGCTGGTTAGTGAGACACTATTTAGTCTTCGAATTCACTGGACTTGACGTATAATGTGTCGAGCAATGTACGACCAGTATAAATATTGTCAAAGAGAGCCCCTTGTTGATTCATGACAACTTCTTAGATTGAACCAACAACCTCGCAGGTCGTTACCAGCCTCTCGATTCCGGAAGAGATGCTTACCCCGTAATGGGAACCTCAATGGCTGGATCCTTGAGTTGGCCTTTGTATGTCTATGGGGTAGACTCTCTTATCGCCATGGAGGTGCGAGACTGGTTCATGCAGACTTTCGGAGTCAATGTGATAGTCTTGGAAATCTTGGGCGGTGCAACAGCTGCAACACTGGGGCGAACCATCATGAGGTACTTGTTAGATTGCTCACATCTGTGTTGTCAAGATCCACACGTATTCCTATGCTTGAGATAAACTCTATTGCCGACTGAGTATATACATGAAACGCCTCCTGAAACTTTTCCCGTCGTAGTCTTCGTTTGGTTGGGCCCTTGTCGGGACTTTATTGGGCGCCCAATATCAAAGGGGCTTGTTGAATCATCACTTTGTGTATGGGGAACACTTCAAGTTTCCATATGATCAGTGAAGGAATTAGACTTTTGATTTTCGAAACGGTAGATTTCAATCGCTGTGTTTGATTGACTCGATTCAAGATCAGGTTGTTTCGAATTGAAACCATGAATGAGGAGGGGGAAGGGGAGGGAAATGTCAGATTTTAGTTCACTTGAGGCGCATTTTATTTAGGGGGAAACAATGACTTGTGTATGCAATTCCGTTCTACTCACACTCATTCCTAAACTCACTCAGTCGCAATCTCTTTAGCGTGTCGAACATTCTTCAACTTCATCTCTCTTCAAGTCATGGCTATAGAGTCGTTTCCCACTCTATCTCCCGACAGACCGTTTGGTGTGCACATGTGGTCGCACTTCAGCAAGGCCTTCGAACTTGTCGTAGGTTATCCTGCCGATGAGTTCAAGTTTGTGGTGGGGAAAACCCCTATGTCCACGCTAAAGGAGACCTCGACGTTTGTGGCTGTTTATTATATAATGATCTTTGCGGGCCGTGAACTGATGCAAAACCGACCACCATTCAAATTGAGGTCGCTGTTTCTGATACACAACTTCTACCTCACAACAATCAGTGCCATTCTGCTCGCGCTTTACATAGAGGAGCTCGTTCCTACCGTCTTCCGAAAAGGCATTTTCTACGCCATATGTCATCGGGACGGTGGCTGGACGAACCACCTAGTCGTTCTATACTACGTAGGTGAAACATCTACGCCAAATCTTGCATAGTCCAGATACTGAGACTTTGCCAGTTGACATACTTAACTAAATATCTCGAGCTTCTTGATACCATATTCTTGTTTCTCAAGAAAAAGCCTCTCACATTCCTCCACTGCTACCACCATGGAGCGACTGCCGTTCTCTGCTACACACAGCTGATCGGTCACACAGCGGTTTCATGGGTCCCCATCACGCTAAACCTGCTGGTTCATGTTGTTATGTACTGGTACTACTTCCAAAGTGCTCGTGGCATCCGCATTTGGTGGAAGGAGTGGGTGACCCGTCTGCAAATCATCCAGTTTGTCATCGACTTGGGCTTCGTCTATTTTGCCTCTTACGCCTACTTTACCTCGACATATTTTCCCTGGATGCCGAACGCAGGCCACTGCGCTGGAGAGGAGTTTGCCGCGTTTGCCGGGATTATCGTCATCAGCTCCTACCTTGCTCTCTTTATCTTGTTCTACTTTGCCACATACAACAAGGATGGCAAGCCTCCCAGTACCCGCAGAACTCTCCGATGCATGTCCCAAGCAGAGGTAAATCCCAAGGCTACGGGTATCAAGACCAACAATGCCTCGGTTCGGGCTCGAAAAGTCCAGATGTAGGACGATTTAGCCTTGCACGGTAATGCCAGGCAATATGACATAGTCAAGGTGGCATTGATGAACTTAGTCTAAGAGAATCAGAGGGATCTTGATGAACGTGGTATCTCAAGTCCAACAGGAGTTATGTATAATAGGACACAGGATAGGATGTTGTGGTAATATGTAGCATAATACAAGTACATTTATAGAAAGCATATTTTGGGTAGGAGAGATATTATCACTTCTATCAATAATTTACCCGGTGTATACTGGTGACGGAGGATCGACTGAACGAATATAAAAGAATGAGATTCGTGACCATACTATCTATAATAAGTTCCTCACCCCACGTAGCATAGATTTAGTAAATGTCACTATGACAAACTCTCCCACCATATACCTCTCCTCTGTCTCCATCGCCTTAAATTTCCTGGTTGCCAGGCCAGGCCAATCTTCATTTTTCGGTTGGCAATGCCACCTAACAGCGGAACTAAGAAAAATGAATCCATCCACCTAGTCTCACTGGAACATATGTGTGACTCCAGTAGAAGCTTAGGGGCAGTATCCCTGATCGTTGTCGCAGCCAACAGGGCAGAAAGCCATGCCATGGTTCTTTTGGACATGGCAAGTCGCACCATCACCACCACCCTCACCCACACACTAGAAGGGGGAAAATTTCAAGTCAGCGTCCAGTCATACCTACAGGACTCACGTAAGAATGCCTGGTGGGGGAGGGGGAGAGGGAAAATAACTCACAGATCCGTTACCACACTCTGTGTCAATTAAATTGGCGTGGCATGAAGTACCATTGCACGACTATTTTCCGGGTTAACAAAAAGAAGATTCTTATTTCTGGTAGAATAGGGCCACTTTTTCTTACCCCAACGTCATAATTGTCTTGCTCACGCTTGCTGGTAGAGGGTGCCGCTGCTGCAAGGCCCAGGAGGGTAAAGATTGCAATAACTGAGATTTGCATGTTGATGTGATTGCTTCTGTATTGGTGGATAAGAATTTTTTTGATTGATGATTGTGTAGATTGCAGTAAATGGATCACTGATGATGATGATGAGGAGGAAGGACTCAAGATCAGAATAGACAGACAAGGTTTTATATATATATATATTTTTTTTTCTTGTATACATGTTCGACCTCATCAGTGGCCCCCATACAAGGTCCACCCCCCCCC
>NW_022475865.1:0-3357 GCF_009193585.1 Aspergillus caelatus
ATAGATACTGATTTTTTATATATTTATACTATAAATAGTTTAAATTAATATATAGTAATTACTAAAATAATAATATTTAAAATAGTTAATTAAACTTAATATTTTAGAAAAATATTATATTTTACTAAATATTATTAATCTTATTACTATATATACTATAATTACTATTAAAATAGACTCTACTATAACTATACCTATAATAGAAATAATTGGATATATAAGATAATTACTAAATAATATAATTATATATAGAGTACTTAATAAAATATGTTAGTAGGGGCTTCCATCTCGCGGCCTGAAGGCCCGGAAGTACGGGTTCTTCCGGGCCACTAAGCGGGCCCATAATATCTAGCTAGGAAGATAGAAAGCTTAAATAGAAAATAGAAAAATTTAAGAATAAATAAAAAGTTTCTTCTATCTATATATTTAATAGATTATAAGTCTAGAGAGACTTTTCTAGATTATTAGAAATAAAAGATCTATTGATTAAAATAGAAATTTTTATAATAATAAAAAAATTATAATAAATAATAATGATATTTTAATAAGACTTATAATAATTAAGATCTTTAAAATAGATTATAAAAGGTTTCTCTTAATTAAGACTTTTATTAAAGTATTTTATAATAAAATATTAATATATAATACTTTAGATTTTAATATATTTTTATATTTTATTTTATAGTAATTAATATACTATCTCAGAGATAATTTTCTAGATTAATTAAAAATACATAAATTAATTTTTATAAGAAATACTATAATAATATTTATTAATAAAAGCCTATATAAATTTATTAATATAGTCTCTAAGAAAAATTATAAAATAAGAATTAATTAATTTTCTATTTTAAATATAATAATTAAAATAAAATCTTTTTCTATTTTCCAGTCCTTATCTTCAGTATCTTAAAATAGTAATAGATAATAAACTAAATAAAAAATATATATTAGAATATAATATTAATATTTAGAAATATATTTAATTATTTATAAAAATATTAGATATTAATAGACTCTAGAGATACTATAAGAATTTAGATAATAAATATTATATAAGTAAATATTTTTATTTAATTTTAAATTAAATATCTCTAATAATTATAGAATTTATTAAATAATCTAATCTAGATTTATTTTTCTAAATTTTAGAGAAAATTTTCTACTATATCACTAAAATAGAAAAATAAAGAAATTGTTATTATAGTAATTAATAATAATAACTTCTGTGGAATATCTATAAGAAAAAAGAATATTAAATAGTTTTTACTAAATTTATAATATAAATATAAATAAATCTATTATTTTAAATTTTAATATTAAAGATTATATTCTCTATATTAAAAATAATATTCTATACTTATATAAAATAGTAAATTCAGTAATAGCTATAACTCTAGAATATAAATTTATAATTCTATCTTTAATATATAGTAATAAAATTATAAAAATTATAAATTAAAATTTACTATAATCTATAAATATTATATAGTTTTTTTAATATAATAAAAATTAAAAGTAAACTAGAATTTAATTAAAATATCTATATAAGAAATCTCTATTTAAATAGTAAAGTTATTAACGTAATCCACAGCCGAGCCGGCATGTTTTCCTCTACACCACCATCAAATATCATCCAACGCGTCATTTCTTTATTATTATATAAAATGTCACTTTCACAAGAAAGCCGAATGCAGATAGCTATATCTGCTTATAAAAGTAAAAAAATTTCATCTCAATCTAAAGCTACAGAGGTTTTCGGTGTACCTAGAAGTACACTTCAAGATCGGCTACACAGGATTAATTCACGATCAGAAATATATACCAATAACTATAAATTAACTATTTCTGAGGAGGAAACTCTTGTACAAAAGCTTCTAGATACAGATAAGCAAGGCTTTCCAATTCGGCCAGAGTTTCTATATGGAATAGCGTAAATTCTATTTTGTAAACAATTACAAGACTCTACAGTAACTCTAGAAGTTAACTGAGCTTATTCTTTTACTAAATATTGTTCTGGGTTTTGTATACAATATATAAAATAAATCACCTATTAGTATACAAAGTAGAAAGATCTAAGAGTTATATTACCTTAGTTTAAGACTATTCAAGCAGCTATTGAAGAATATGGTATATATAAAGATAATATCTGGAATTTTAATAAGACTGGTTTTATAATAGGTCTCTGCTTTACTTCTAAAGTAATTACTGTTGTTGAGTACAGTAAGCGACTACACAGAGTTATTCAAGGTAATCGTAAATAGATTATAATTATTGAAACAGTTAATTTAAAAGGTATATATATACTGCCAGTTATTATACTTAAAGTAAGCTATCATCAAGCTGTCTAGTCCCAAGAACCTAAACTTGCTAAAGACTAGTAAATTGTAATCAGTGAAAATAGCTGGATAACAGATTAAATAGATCTTCGCTGGTTAAGAGATATATTTAAACCCTGCTCTAAGTGCTATATAACCGGTACTAAATAATTACTTATTCTTGATAGTTATAGCAGCTATTTGACTACTGATTTTGATAACTTCTGCAAGTAGAATACTATTATCTATCTCTGTATATCTATATATACTTCACAGCTTCTTTAACCGCTTGATATTAGTGTTTTTGGCCCACTTAGACTTGTATATAGAAAGCTTCTTGAAGAATATATAGTTACCGGCAACAATTATATTGATAAAGAAAATTTTCTATCTCTATATCTAGATATGCGTGCTAAAGTATTTACTTCAGAAAAGATCTGTAGTAGTTTTATAGAAGCAGAACTTAAGCTATTTAATTAAGAGTATATTCTTTCAAAGCTAAATTTTCAATTATATATACCAATACTACTACTAGCTGAAGGCTCAATTTTCTCTACTTTTCAAACTTCTCAGAATATCTGTCAGCTAGACCGGAAGATCTACAGTCTATAGAATAGTTTTAATATAAAGTAGAAGCTTTCTAGCAGTCCAATTACTTATATTCAATACCTTGAAAAAGCTACGTAAATAGCTATATATACCACTCTTCTCTTACAACAAGAAATCAAGGCTGTACAAGCTAAGAACAAGCGGAAATATAAGAAAAAAGCTAGGAAATATACTATAATAGGGAATAATAGTCTTTTAATAGTACAGAGAGAAGAAAATTGTGTTCAGCAGCTTAATACATAGTCTAATAAGCAGTCTGAGTAACCTATACCTGTGCCTCGACAACAGGCCCCTCAACACTACAGCGGCTGTGGGATCATTGGACATACTATTCAAAATTGCCCTAATAAATAGCTATTTTTTTATATTTTTAATAAGTCAAATTTAATGGCGTTTGTTGTTGAAAAGCTTCAAATACTGGTAGATAGTT
>NW_022475866.1:0-3263 GCF_009193585.1 Aspergillus caelatus
GCTTCAAATTTTGCGTTGAAGTGGGAATTTGCGTTGAGGTGAGGCAGACCAACACGCCGAATGGCGGGTGGGTCTGCTGATGTAAGAGACGGCTACAATCCATCCCATGTGTTTGTACTGTTTGCTCGCAATCAATGTGGGATGGCGGAAAGTTGATGCAACATTGGACCAATCAATTCGGATAGCCTTCCAAGTTGATGCCCCGCTGCACCCGACATTATCCTTCCGTCTCTTCTTGCTGCCTCAGGTTCGACTAAAACCCCCTGCTTATTGATCAATGTCTTAATCGTGAAAAAAAAGCATACTACAAGGTAATCTAAATTGTGTGGGACCCTTCCTAATAAGGATTAGGAATCTTCAATAGCTGCTTATTACTTGGCATTGCTTTCGTTCAACTATCCAATAAATCATCTACTCCAAACTCTATCCACAGCTTATCATATTTTGTTTGTTCGTGGAAATATAGTTACTATGGCCAGCTTACTACGCCTACTCCGAACACAGTATACTCTCCCAGTCGACCCAACAGTCTCCTTTGCCGGCAAAACCGTCGTCTTGACTGGAGCCACGTCTGGCCTGGGTTTTGAAGCTGCCATCAAGCTTCTGAGTTTAGGCGTGGAGTCGCTAATAATCGGCAGTCGCAGCCTAGAACGAGGAAATGCAACCAAAACCGAGCTGGAAAAGCGCACCACCAGACAGGGAGTGATCCAAGTCTGGGAGCTGGACATGAACAGTTTCCAAAGCGTCAAAACCTTTGCGAGTCGCATTCAAAAGGAAATCAAGCAGCTAGACATCGCACTCCTCAATGCAGGTCTCTGCAATAAAGTGTATACCGCATCCCCGGAGGGATGGGAAGAAACACTGCAGGTTAACGCGTTGTCCACTTCTCTATTGGCGCTTCTGCTCCTTCCGAAGCTGAGAGATAACTCATCTGACTCGAATCCGGCGCATATTGCTGTCGTTTCCAGCCAGCAGTTTGTTCAAGTCAAGGCTACGAGTCTCCGGACGGAGGGGCCACTATTGGAGCATCTGAATGATCCACGACACTTTAGCGGGACAAGGCAGTACGGCATCTCTAAGCTGCTGCTGGAGTATGCTCTGAAGACGGTGGCTGATCGAGTACGGAATGAGAATGGAACTCTCCCTGTTATTGTTAATACGATAAGCCCGGGACTGTGTGTGTCGTCGCTTGGACGGCAGTATGATCGATTCTATGAGCGATGGGTTGTTTGGCTGTTCTATAAGCTCTTTGCTCGCACGGCAGAGCAAGGAAGTCGGTCGCTAGTTAGTGCCACATACCAGGGAGCAGAATCACACGGAAAATGCTGGAGGAGTGACGGGTATTTGGAGTATGTTTCTTCTCATTCTCCTTTCCTTTCTTTTTATTTTTCTTCTGTTTTCCGTCGGATTTTACTATTACATGCTAACAAGTGCAGCGAATCCACTGCGCTGACAACGGGAACGGAAGGAAAGGAATTCCAGGCCAAGGCGTGGAAAGAGATCATTGAGATTCTTCAAGAGCAGTCTCCAGAAATCAAAGAGTTAATTGGGGAATGAAGGATAATGTAATACTAAATTAGGCAAAGGAACAAGTTAACCGAACCATAAATACGTACTGTGGAAAAAAGATAAATATAGATACAGACTCACATTAGCTCCACCGGGAATTGAGGAGAACCCGAGAGCCATACTCAATCAGGATAAACAAATGAATCAGAGGGTGGGATAGGGCTGAAGCGATTCTTTCTCTTAGAAAACCTTCATTTCATTCCATTTGGATGCCCAATTTCCTACCCCTTAGTTTGTTGATCTTCTCTCTGCCACCGCGTATTCGTATATTGATCGCCCCCCCCTTTGATTCAACATATTAAGACTCTTGGCAATCAGCTTTTCGAACCAGTGCCCCACGCGCTCCGCTTTTGACTACGAAGAAGCATATGCTAACGCAAACACTAACTCCCTCCTGAAACTCCTGACCAAAATCCTTTTCTTATCTCTGCCTGATTCCTCTTCCTTCTTTGTTGAGTGGCTTGTCCGATCGCTATAAAGAGCGCGTTTCCCGCGTCAAGCATCCCCCAAACCTCATTTCCTTATATCCATACCAAACATCGGTTACGTCAGCTGGGTCGACACCAATAGACAACGCCATGGCGTACAATCAATCTTACAATCCAGATGCGTTGCCAGCGTAAGTTGAGGTCGCAGATGATGATTTTCAGGATGCGCCGTATATCGCTAATGTTGCATAAATTGGACCAGACATGCAGAGCCCGAACAGGTACCGACCGAGTGCTTTCGTTTCCCTAATCGACCCCTCCATAACTGATGAAATAACGCCAGGTAGCTCAGATGATCGGTGCCATGCAAACCGGCCCTCAGCATCATCACCATCAGAGTAAACCATCTCGACCATCCCCGAACCCCTCTTCTAGTGGGGTCCCACCTCGAGTTCCCGTCACGAGTGCGCACATGAACAAGCCATTACCCGCACCAGCAGCAAACCAACACCGGACTCATCCACTGCACCCATCACCACCTCCACAGAACTATGGGTTTGGGCCACCCCCTTCCCAGCCTGTGCGCAATCGGCCCCAGCCCTCATCTCGGCCCCCACGGTCTCCAAACCCGCCTCCGTTGGCTGTCCCTGATGACGATCCACAACAACTCTTCCCGCTGTTTCGCGCCGCCAACTCATCCCACACTGGTTCACTGACCGAGTTGGAGCTGGGCTCCGCTCTGGTGAATGGTGATTTCACCTCGTTTCACCCCAAGACGGTGAAGATGATGATCCGCATGTTTGACCGGAATAGCAGTGGAACGATCTCGTTCGACGAGTTTGTATCGCTATGGCGCTACCTAGCCGCATGGCGGGAGCTTTTTGACCGATTCGATGTCGACCGTAGCGGGCGCATCAGCCTCCAGGAATTCGAGAACGCACTCCTCGCATTCGGATACCGACTAAGCCAGCCGTTTGTGACGGTGCTTTTCACCACATTTGAGAGCAAGGGACGACAAATGAATGGTGGGCCTGCTCACCCCGGAAAGATGGGAATGAGCTTCGACCTGTTTGTGCAGGCGTGTATCAGCTTGAGACGGATGACGGACGTGTTCAAGCGGTATGACGATGACCGCGATGGTTACATTACTGTGAGCTTTGAGGAGTTCTTAACTGGTAAGGGAAATGTGGTGTTTCTTATTTTATTTCTCTCTCATTTTTCTTCCCTCTTCTCCTTTTTTTTCTTTTTTTTTTTTTTTTTTTTTTT
>NW_022475867.1:0-3223 GCF_009193585.1 Aspergillus caelatus
AAGAAAAAAAAAAAAAAAAAACATGGACAAAGCATGATTGAGGGGAAGGGGAAATCATGGAGTGGACTTGGATAATGATTAGCAATTCTTGAATAAGGCGAGTTTAACGCCGAAGCCAATGAATCATCACGCGACGGAATTAACCTAGTGAGGCGGAGATAAGTTAGTGAGTCCAACTGAAGGGTAAATGAACAAACTAAGCTACTACTACAACTAAGACTGGAGTGACCATGGAAGCCTATCGAAGTTGAAATCACCAATCCCAATGATTTCCGATTTCCGGGCCGCATTTCTTCCCTTTAAACTGTGTCCCCATAACTCCATCATCCCAGGCAAATCATTGCGCTTCTTGTCTTTTACCCTTGTCCTTTCCTCCCCCCCCTCCCCACACTACTAATCGTCCGGAGGAATCTCACATAAATCTGTCCGGTTGTCCATGGCTTCCCCAGCATCCAACCATGGTCTAGCGAAGTCGACATGCGCTGATATCCCTTCCGCTGATCCTACGGCGCTGTCTGCTCCGGTGTCCTCAACATCAACATCAACATCAACATCATCATCATCATTCTCCGCCCCGCTGTCGGATTCCGACCGTCCTTCTTCCTCCTCAACGTCCACCACCACAGTCGGAACCTCTCTCCTTCGCGATTATGCATGCCACATAGACCCTTCGCAGGCACCGAACGACGTTCATGCGAGTGATTCCCACCCGGGACCCTGTAATAGTGCTTCGCAGCAGGCTGACCTCCGGGACGACGCCGCCGTCTTATCGCTACCCTCGTCGCCCTTCCTCCCTCTCCGCTCCGCTGTCTCGTTGAAGGCCCACAACCGGAACGCCCTCTCCACCGACTCAATCCCTCGACAGACGATCATGAAAGCACTTGCCTCCCGTCCGTCCATATCTAACCCGAATAATTCCAACGTGCCGCTGGCGGCTTCTCTCGGGCTTCTCACAAATAGCGCCTCCACGAGTCCTCCGGATGAGAAGGAACGTCGCTCCAGTAATCCATCCTCACAGAAGCTCTCCGCCGCGCTCTCCAACCTTCAGCTCGGCCCGTATCTGGATCGCTTGCCCCCGACCGCACGCTTGGCGATGCAATCGCCCTGCTTCTTCCATCAACGGTTTGACGATGCTGTGAATATCCAAAAGGTTCTGGAGGAAATCACGGACGATGAATGGCTCTCACACTCTCGCTTGGTTCAGACGGCGACTGGGGTTCGGGAGGTGTCGAAGCAACTGCAGCGTCGGCCGATCAAACGTGCCGTACGGAATGTCATGATAGTCACCAAGGCTCGTGATAATAGCCTGGTACACTTAACACGGGAACTGGCAGAGTGGCTTCTCTCCACTCCCCGGTATGGACGTGATCTCGGTGTCAATGTGTATGTGGACGCCAAATTACGGAATTCCAAGCGCTTTGATGCGCCGGGGCTGCTGCAGAGGGAACGTCGATATGAACAGATGCTGCATTACTGGACCCCAGACCTCTGTTGGGAATCCCCGGAGAAGTTCGATCTTGTGCTGACATTGGGTGGAGACGGAACGGTTCTCTTTACCTCGTGGCTCTTCCAACGGATCGTTCCTCCCATTCTTTGCTTCTCCCTCGGCAGTTTGGGGTTTTTGACGAACTTTGAGTTTGAGAATTATAAGCAGCATCTGAACGCAGTTATGGGGGATGTCGGCATGCGGGTGAATCTTCGCATGCGGTTCACCTGCACCGTGTTCCGCAAGGACCGACGCAAGGAAGCCGAGGCTGGTGCCGTGGAAGAAGGTGAACAGTTCGAGGTTCTGAACGAACTGGTCATTGACCGTGGGCCATCGCCTTATGTTTCCAATCTGGAGCTGTACGCGGATAATGACTTCTTAACGGTGGTGCAAGCGGATGGATGTATTTTATCGACACCAACCGGTATGTTACCTCCACCGACCCGGATGTACACAAACTGACTCCATACAGGATCTACCGCTTACTCTCTCTCCGCTGGAGGATCGTTGATTCATCCGTCCATTCCGGGCATCCTCCTGACGCCCATTTGCCCCCACACATTGTCCTTCCGCCCGATGGTGCTTTCGGATTCCATGCTACTTCGCATTGCCGTTCCCGCCGGGTCCCGCTCCACAGCGTACTGCTCGTTCGATGGCAAAGGACGTGTGGAACTCCGCCAAGGCGACTATGTCACTGTTGAAGCTAGTCAGTACCCATTCCCTACCGTGGTATCCGGCAGCGGAGAATGGTTCCAGAGTGTTCAGCGAGCGCTGCGCTGGAACACCCGCGGAGCTGTTCAGAAAAGCTTCTATCGTGGCTCGGAGGCCGGCCTGGAAGGGCTCGACGAGGGTGAAGACGAAGAATGGGACATTGACACTGATGCCGGAGCCGCCGGCACGGACAGTGGCATTGGACCTAGTGAAGACGGCGACGCCGGGTCCATTAGTCCAATGAAACGGCAAATGAGCATGCTCAGCATGTAGCGGTTTTCATCCTCCTCTATTGTCTTTTTGAGTACTTACATTTCGTCTTGTATTACTGTTGGATACGCGCACTAGAAGTGTGCTGGAAGCATCTTAGGGATTTATTGGCTTGGCGTTCGGATATTACTTCTTTTTTTTTAATTTTTTTTTTAGGGGATTTGCTTGCACATTCATTTCGGCGAAAGCGATAGACTTCGATGTAATCGGCACTACTGGCAGGTTAGAGCATTTCGGATACTTACAGTTATCTACATAGGATAGAGGGCTATTAGATCTACGGATTTGTCGGAGATCCATTGGCATTTTCTCAGGATCGACATAGCGTAAGGCATAGTACGATATAGTACGGAGTAATGTACGCTATCCTACATCATTACACCAAGACATTCAAACCTCCCGGTTGATCACGACACACTCCACTCCAGGTCAATTAATACTTTTCATTACAACCCTACCCAATAACCAAACTCATCGCAATCAATATACACCAAGTACTACCTAATCCACAATCCAACCCCCAATCCTAACCCAAGAAAACAAACCCTACCAATCACAAGCATCCGCCAAAAGCTTGGCCAAGTCCTCCAAATACTTCTTATCAACCTCATCAAACCCATCCGGCTCCGTACAATCAATATCAATAATAGCAACAGTCTAAAACCACACAATCACATTAGCAACCTTTCCCACAACCAAAGCAAACTAGCCAAGGACAAATCAAACAAATCAAATCAAATCAAAAAAAAAAAAAAA
>NW_022475868.1:0-3220 GCF_009193585.1 Aspergillus caelatus
TTTTTTGCATAAGTATATTGGCCAACAATTGCGTGATAGTATTGTACCCATAAAGAGCACTGGCCAGGCCTCAGTACCCATCGACACGCTGAACACAGCTTTGACTTTATAGTAAAAAGGAATCGTTTTAGCCATGTATGTTAACATATATCATTATCATGTTTTGTTAGCATTGACTTTGGCCCGTAGCCGTCTAATCTTCATTATCATCTCAACAAACCTTATTAGAGGCTAATGTGAGATTTGAGGTTTCTAGAAGCTTTTTTATTGTAATTTGTGATGATCTTCTATACATCGCAGATAAGAGCTGGTGAAATTTCCGAGGCATCGGACTCATAAGAGTAGAGGACACTGAGAGTTCAGTTAATCATGGGTCGCTTCTACTTCAAGGGTTATCATGAACATCTCTGGATTAGCAGGCGTCATCGCCAGCTTAAGTCGCATTGCAACATATCTTTCAAGACAACTCCCAAATCGAGTGCTATACAGCATAACCAACATGTTAACAATGGGTGGACCCACCTTTTAAGATAAGAGAGGTCGGCGATGTTTCGGGAGACAGCCCGATGATCCAAATAGATACATGAAATTCTTATCAGCTCAGGCGCAGTTAGGTATATACCGAACGCATCGGTGTATTCGCGAACTCGCCCACTATATCTGATCCGTTTCATGAAGCGCGGCAAACAGAAGATGGTGAAAATACCATATTATTTGAAAAGGACCGTGGAAGTAATTGTTTGCTAGTATTGCTTATATGACCATTGACCTCTATGCTTTAAACAGGCCTTGGGGTCTTGTTGTTTTCTCGGGCCCTAACCCCGGTTCCTCTGGGCCTCCTATGGGGCCCCGGGGAACATACTCCGGAGTATGAGGGGGATGTGGGGTTCAAGGGCTAGCTAGTATTTCGATAAGTTGGCTAGCGTGGAGGAGGACAATAAAAGATTTCCCCGTTCGACTTGCAACACTTTTCGCACTTTTGGGTCTCCTGCGAAATATCCAAAATGAAGCCGGAAGACCCCGAATCCCTCCAACCGCCTTCCAAGACGGCGTCCGTCCACAACATCACCACGGATGCAGTTTTTGGAGATATTACAGAGGATAGCCCCAACTACCGTGATGTATGCACCTGCCATGACAAGAACTGGGCCTACTGTGCTGTAAAGTGACTAACGGTAGATTAGGTAGGATGGGTCGGTACCGCTGCGCTCATGACCAAGAGCATGCTTGGGCTAGGGGTTCTGTCCATTCCGAATGCCTTGGGCGTGCTAGGACTGATTCCTGGTGTCATCTCTCTCCTTGCCATTGCGACTATTGCCACCTGGTCAATGCATATTGTTGGGGTATTTAAGATTAATCATCGTGAGGTGTATGGTATAGATGATGTTGGTTACAAATTATTTGGTGTTTTTGGGCGAGAGTTTCTCGGCACCGCTTTCTGCGTCTGTGAGTTTATGTATAGGATGAGGACCGCCCTGATGACTTCTATCTACTAACAAGTATGACCAGACTGGATCTTCGTTTCCGGCTCTGGGATGCTCAGTATATCAATTGCCTTGAATGCAATCTCAACCCATGGAACCTGCACTGCGGTTTTTGTCGCTGTTGCTGCTATCGCAACATTCCTCCTGAGTAGCATCCGTACCTTGAGCCGTATGGGCTGGATCGCTTGGATTGGGCTTGTCAGCATTCTGAGTGCTAGTAAGTGGATTCTCTGCAGTTTTCGCCTAGGAAGACGCCTGCTAATTTTACCACAGTCATCATCGTGACTGTGGCTGTCGGCGTTCAGGACCGACCGGCTGCTGCGCCCCAAGAGGGTATATGGGTGTCTGATTACGAGCTTTTTAAAAAGCCATCCTTCTTGGAGGCTATTTCAGCTGTTTCCTCTATGGTCTTTGCCTATGCAGGGACCAGTGGATTCTTTGCCATTGCAGCGGAGATGCGTGAGCCTGAGCACTACACCCGTGCACTTGTTGTATGTCAGAGTGTTGTAACGGGGACCTACCTTAGCATTGGTATCGTTCTATACTACTTCTGTGGATCTTACGTTGCCTCCCCTGCCCTTGGATCCGCTGGTCCTCTTATGAAGAAGGTCTCCTACGGAATCGGTATTCCAGGGATCCTTGTCTCGACCGTCATCGTCTGCCATGTAAGTCTCCTCCCGCCGTACCGGCCACCCTACAGCCCCAGAGTCTAATCCTTTCTTTCTTTCTTCCTGTTAGTTGCCGAGCAAGTATACCTTCGTCCGCCTCCTACGTGGTACCGAACATTTGGCCGCTAATACTCCCCGGCATTGGATCACCTGGCTCAGCTGCACCTTCGGTGCCACCTTGATCGCCTATATTATTGCGAGCGCTATCCCTGTTTTCAACAGCCTCGTCTCACTCATTGGAGCATTCTTTGGCACCTTGATGTCCTTTCAGCCGATGGGATGCATGTGGCTCTATGACAATTGGAGTAAGAATAAGCGTGAGCGAACCGTCCGTTGGTACATTATGGTGTGTTGGTCCGTCTTCGTCATTGTGGTTGGCTTTTTCCTCATGGTTGCCGGTACCTATGGATCTGTCGTGGAAATCATCAAGAATTATAACGAGTCCGGAGGCTCAGCGGCATGGTCATGTGCGGACAACTCCAATTCAGTATAAGGAACTTTGAGGTACACTGGACTGGAAGCTCCAGTAAGATAAAAGCGAATATGCTTCGCCACTTCGTTAATGTCGATATGAGATAACATGAATTGGGACAATGGAATTTCGATTTAAAGGAGGCAATGATAGAAAAAAAAAATGGTGTGCATATAGTTTAGAGTATAGACGGTATGCCGGTAGTGGTTACTTTGCCAATTAGCTACATTAGTGTTTCGCTACATACCCAAAGACATCAAATTAAAAGTTTTTTATTACCTAATTCGCGATAATCCTAACACGCATTATTCAGTTAATGAATATTTTCTTAATCCTTTAGCCCTGTATAGCTATCCTTGGGCTAATATAAGCTTAATTATACCGATTAAAAGTTATTGGTATTCACTTCAATCAAACTTTAGCTTTACACACAGGTACTTTATATCTCTATACAGCCTTTCAAATACTGTATATTTCTTATTCTTTTTTATTTTAAAAATAAAGATAGCTAATAAGAGCTGTTTCTCTTGCTCTATTAAATTTATCTTTTCTTCTTCTCCTTCTCCATCGTTTTTTTTTTTTTTTTTTTTTTTTTT
>NW_022475869.1:0-3201 GCF_009193585.1 Aspergillus caelatus
AAAAAAAAAGCAGCAGATTACTCTTCTCTTTGTTTCTCATTCCTGAGCCCAAAGGTGTCAACTGTATTCTTTCGGATCCACCCAGTGGAAACAGACCTGTACCTGGCTAAAAGGAGTCAAAAATAAGGTTGGAGATCGTCCCAGGTGACGGTGTAACTATTTTTGTAGCATTGAATTCCTTCTTTATATCTTATTTGTTTTTTTTTTTGTTTTTTAGGGGCCGGAGGAGACCGAGGGTTTCCTTGGTTGTTGATATTATGGTGGCGGGTTGTTTGGGTTGTGGTTTGTGTTTGTGTTTATGTGGGGGTGGTTGTTTGTATATAAAGAAAATCTTATTTTCTGGGGACTGATGACTGATGGATTTGGGAGGGGCCCGAGGGGAGGGAACAAAGAGATCTCTTGCTCGCTCGCTCTCTCTCTTTCCCTCTGTGTGTCTCTCTTTCTTGGGACTGGGGCTTACTTGCTTGCTTTAGTGTCGGTCTTAGTCTGGTGGTTAAGGCTGCATTTAGGTATGGAATACTACCAGGACCGAGGGCTAGTGCTCTTTTGATACTGATTTGCCGAGGGTGTACAACGTTATTACATAAGTGCGTTTATTGGATTAATGTAAAGGATTAACTCCTGGACGCCATCTTGTCTTGTGTATCTTGAAGCCTGATGGAAAGGTGAATAAGAAAGAAAAAGGGGGAATGAGAATTAAAGGGGGGACTGAGAAGAGGAAAATAATTAATGGACATGCTGTCTGCGGTCCTGAGTCCCTCAGAGACGGCCATGTCGTGTTCAGAAGAAGAGTAAAAGAAGAAAAGCAAAACCCAGACGATACAATGCACCGTCTATCGCGTAACGCCGGTCTGGTATCCGTACATGAGTCGTCATCAATACATGAAACTGAATCAAAAACACAGTAAAAAGAGGATGCAGATCGTCAATGGTGGACGATGCAGACGAAGGAAAGATAATGCACACAAGCATAGACATGCAGAGTATGAACCAGGGGGGGATAAGGTATAGACAAAGAAATCATTCTAGGGGAGGAAGAGGCGCCAAGCATGTCACGCAGTCACATACGGCAGATCACTGCCCTCCCTGAAGCCAATGAACAACCATCGCAAAGGGCCCAAGCCCTTATGAGAGTGGGAAGCCAAGACATCACTGTGTCGCATCTTAAGCCGCCTTTGCCACCCGCTTAGTAGCCGCACGGCGCTTCGGCACATTGAGGTGGTGGTACGACCGCAGATGCTCAATCAAGTGGTCTCGGCGCGGAAAGCCATTGCTGTCCTTACGGATGCATCCCTGCACCGGGCAGTCCTGGAAGACAGGGTTGTGGACGCTGGACTCGTGCCGCTTCAGGTCCGCCGGTCGAGTGAACGCCCGGCCACATTCACAGACGTAGGGCTTCACCGGTCTAGACAAAGACCATTAGCATCTCTGCGAAATGAGATGGCTGAACCTATTCCCTGGGTTGGTACTTACTTGGCTGTCTCGCATGGAGTGTAGTGGGTCTCCAGTGGGGGGTAGGGGAAATCCTCCACAGGCGCGACCTGCGCAGGGGGAGTGGGCCATGTGCCCTGAACTGGGGAGGAAAAGTACTGTGGGGCGAACTGTGGATTGAGATCCGGTGGGCAGTAGACGGGTGGAGGGGTGGTAAAGTCATAGGAGGCAGAGTCGTAGGAAGACGCCTCGAAAGAGCCCGAGTCGTAGGAGGATCCAATTGACGAGGAGAAGGAATAGTTGGAAGATGGGTAGGAGGAAGAGTAGGAGGATGCGTTGGATTGGGCGTGGTAGAGCTCGAAATCATTGCTCGCCATGCTGTACATATCATAATATCCCATTGGAGACTGCATGGACTCCTCACTGCTGGTCGAGTAGGAGTGCTCCATGGGAGGGCATGCCGCAGCATGAGGGTTCTGATATTCGACGGTTAGTTGAGTTACTGATGCTATTGATATGTACTATGCAAGTACGTATGGTAGCCATCCAAATATTGTCACATTTGTTATCAGACAGGCAAAAAAGAAAAAAAAAAAAAAAAGAAAAGAAAAGGAAATGAAAAATAGAAAGGAAACTGTATATCAATTGCATACCATTGGAGAAGAATAACGCAACATGATGTATACTGGGAATAAGAAAGGAAGGAATCCAGTAGGTTGGTCAAGTCAATCGCAGTTGAGTTCCAAACTTATTGAAGGTCAGTGGGTAAGTTATCCCCAGGTTTGGGGGGAAGTCGAGTCTTTATATAAGGTGAGTATCTCGAGGTTTGTACGTTGCACATGGAGTAGAGCAAAGCAAACCGCGCTTTCTCCACAACGATGTCTGACTAGGGGACCCATCTGGCGTGTTAATAACACGAAGAAGATCCATGGCGACATCATCAGGTGAGCAACAGCTCTACGATCAACGACTAAGAATGCTAGCTGGGGGGACCCATGCAAGAAATCGACATGAATATTGGCTGGGGAAAATGCAGTAGCGAACGTCTGCGACGCACTGCCACGAACCGCGGATGCGTCTCATTGGCGCAGCGGAAGTGAAGCGTCCTTGCGTTGCTGACACTAAGAACGCCGCTAGAAAGGATCGAAGGTTCTGCCAGGCTTCTAGGGGATGAGTGGAATTGACCGGTGATGTCCTGGCAGGGGATGATTGGTAGATCCAGCCCCAGGGGCACTGCAAACACGGGCCGATAAGGAATAACTGACAACAGGTAACACCACAGATGATGATGCTTCCTGCTGGAACTTTGAACTTTACATCATCGTCCAGGCGCACTAAATCCACACCCCACAAGAAAGTACAGGTGGACCCTTCAAAGCCAATAAGGCAGACATGGCACCCGACTAGAGTCTTGCCCTAAACGGACATTCTAGTCCCCCTCCGCCTTCTTTGACCGGGTCTCATTCGTCAGGATTGGCTTGGACCGTGGGTTTTCCTATTCCTTCTCCCTGATCGGAACGCACTGGTGAATCCCTTGAAGAGCGGTGGTTGTTTTTGTTGTATCCACCGTAGGCGGGAGGGGGATTTGTGCTCCGAGGAGATTGTCGTTATTATCTCCGACGAAGGAAAAAGATGCGGTGGAGACGATGGCAATGATGGTAACTGTGGTTTGGACAGTCATCTGCCTGACTTTACCCGATTCGGGTTCTGACTTTTGTTTGACTGGATTATTTATTATTTATTTATTTATTTTTTTTTTTTTTTAATTTT
>NW_022475870.1:0-3155 GCF_009193585.1 Aspergillus caelatus
CTAAGAGACTAGTTTTCTAGAATATAAAGAAATATACTATTAATCTATTATATTTTTAATATATAAATATACAGCTATAGAAATCTATTAATTATAGAGACTATACTAATTATTTAGTATTAGTTAATAATATAATATAGATAATAGTAATATATTTATTAAAATATAAAATAGATATAGTAAATACTATAATCTAATTTACTAGATAGTTCTGTAATTTTATTAACTATTATATTATAAGATAGTATATTAATAGTAGACAAAAGTTCTATAATTTTACAATATAAATAAAGAATAAAAATATTAATATTAAAATTATACTCTAAATTACCAGAACTAAATAGTCTTATAGAAAAAATTAGTAACTATTTTAATTTTCTAGTCAGAAGTATATTAATTAATATAGATTTATCTAATACTATATAGCTATATATAGTAAAGTATACTACTAAAATTATTAATTATTTAATAATTAAGAGTATTAAAGTCTTATCTTTTCAGAACTATTAAGAGAGACTAAAACTACTAAAAATAAAATCTCTAAATTTCTTAGAGTCTTTAGTTACCGGACTTGTTAATATATTCTGAAGAAGAATAGAGTTTAAGTTTAGTAAATATTATTGTAGACTAGAATAGAATATTTTATTAGTTTTAAAAGTAATAGTAGCTATATATTTAAGATATAATATTCAGATACAGATACAATTAAATAATTAAGAGATATTATATTTAACAAGATCTATTTCTACTATAATAATATAGATAATAGTCTTGTATAGTCAGCTATATCTAAATTACTAAATAGTTCTCTTCTCTCCGATAGAAATACTTTAATTATAACTTCTAATATTTCTCTAATAAAATTAATTAAGCTGGAGAAATCTTCTAATCTAATTATAGATTGTATTTATATAATTATTTTTTTATTGGTAAAACTATCTCTCTAGCAGATAATAGAGATACTGTCAAAAATTAGATTTAATATAATAGAATCTATAATAAATATATATCTAAAATAATAGAATATAGATAGTCCTTTAAAAAATATAAAAATAATTTTAACTAGAAATATTCTCTATTATAGATAAAGAAAAACTCTATATATAATAGATTTAGATATTATAATTATATCAGAAAATAATATTATTACTGTATACTAAGAAATAGTAGAAGATAATAGAAAATAAAATTAAGAGTTATAAGAAAAATAAAATCTATAATATTATATTTCTATCTGTAGATACTAAGATTTTTTGAGAATAGTAGATATAATTTTAAGATTAATAGTAATAACTATATTATATAATTTAAGATATAATAGATCTTCTATAGAAATAGATAGTAATATTTTATTAATTTTAATAAAATTTATATACTAGTAATTATAGATATATTTATTAAAATAGTACTTATACTTATAGCTTTTCGAGATCTAGAATAGAAGTAATCTAACTTTTATATAGTTTATCTGAATATAGATATTAATAAAAAATATATTTATATAATCCAGTCTACCAGTTTCTATAGAGATAGAATAAAGATAGTATATTATCTTAATAAATTACTATATAGTTTTAAATAAATAGAATATCTATAAAATAGAGATATTAATATTAAACTATATAAAATAGATTTTATTTTATTTTGATTAATAAAGACTACTGTATCTATATTAAAGATAATAAGATAGTTCTTCTATATATAGATAATATTCTTATAATAGTATTAATAAAGGCAGCTATTACTACTATATACTAGAAATTTATAGAATTATTTAAATTTAAGATTATAGATAAACTGGCTAAATTTCTTAACTACAGTCTAACTTATAATTATAAGAAAAAAATAATTATACTTTATTAGAGAATATATATAGAGAAAATACTATACTATATTAAAATAATTGATTATACTTTCTATAATATATCTATATCTCCGGTATACTGTACTATATATTTAAAAAATACTGAGAATACTGTTTAATAAAAGATTAAAAATAGTAATTTCAATGCTAGTAATACAGTATCTAATCTATATATAGGAATTATAGAATATATAAACTAACTAGTAATTAGAACTAGACTAGATATTATATATATACTTTTCTATTTTTAATACTATACTACTGACTCTGATTAGAATAATTATACAGTTATAAAAGAATTACTATAGTATCTACATATTTATATTTATAGGATTATTCTGGGCTGCGAGTCAGATAAGTATTTGGAAGTATATATAGATACTGTATATAAGAATTATATAGATAGGAAATTTATATAGAGATATATAGCTTTTTATATTAATATTTCTATACTCTAGAAAATATTAAAATAATTAGTTATTTATAAATTAATTCTCGTAATTAAAATAACTATAGTTGTTTCGGTAGTCTGCAATAGACTCTAACTTTAAAAGATTATAAAGTTAATTGATTTATCAGTAGATAAAGCTATCTCTGTCTATATTAATAATAATAGGACTATTATAGCTATATTATTTACCGGCTATATCTATAGATATATAACTTGTATAAAAAGAATATAATTATAATTAATTATATTAATAGAAAGAATAGCTCTATAGATAGTTTTACAAAGCCGCTAATTAGTAATAAATTCAAGTATTTTATTAATTTTCTGAATCTTAAAGATATCGGTTATAAAGGGCTCTATTTAGGCCTCATATTCCAGCCGGGATAGGGGGGATATTAGTAAGGGCTTCCGTCTGGCGGCCTGGAGACCCGGAAGTTCAGGTTCTTCCGGCCCGCTAAGTGGGCCCACAACACCTAGCTAGGAAGATAGAAAGCTTAGATAGGTGATAAGAATTCATGAATAAATGAAAAAGTCCTCCCACCTAGGCATCGATATCTATTATAAAAATTAGTAGTCTATAACTAATACTGACTTCTAATCTATTATATTATATAATTACTATAGACTTTATAATAGAACTTTTAGATGGAAAATTTAATATTATTTTTATAATTATTTATAAATTTATATAAAAGAATAATAGTAATTTTAAACTGATCTAATTATACTACTAAGAAATAGATATATCTATTATTTAAATATCTTACTATTAATAACTGGGATCTCTCTAAATAAATAATTTTAGATAGAAACTATAAATATTTTTTATTATTATAGAAA
>NW_022475871.1:0-3109 GCF_009193585.1 Aspergillus caelatus
ACACTTCACCGAATATACCCTTCGCTTGGACTTCATAGTCGTCGCCTCCTTCCATATTAAGTGATGATGCTAGCACTGACGTCTAGGCAATATCCTAATCGGTGGTGACGTGCTCGACTGGAAAATATTTCCATTCCACGAGTGTCAAGGCGAAAGCGATCTACACTGCACCGCAGGATCTGCAAAGGAGATAGTCTCGTCTACGCGTCTAGTGATGTCTTGCTAGGCATTACTCGGAGGTATATACCCTGGTTACACATGTGAGTTCAGGATATCCACACAGGAAAAGTCATGTACATCATCACCTGAGAGAACTGGGTCAACAGAAGTCTGATGCAATGACAGTTATTTTCCATGAAACGGTAGACTAGGCGTTTCCCGCCGGAGAATATTGAATTTTCCCCCACTCAAATATACTTTCCAACTACTGTAAGAATGTACCGTAAAAAGAAAAGAAAACAAGAAAAAGAAAAGAAAAGAAAAAGCAATGAGATAATAGCGACATTGACAGGTCAACGTCTAACGACTTCCAACGACATTTGGCTCTATCCCGTAACCGGGAATTCGAGATAACAACCTCAGTTTCGTTTCAGGTTTTTGTCATTCTTCATCAACTAACTATAGCCTATCCACCTATCGATCTCCCTAGTCTCTCTCCGCTCGAGGCGACTAAAATATGTATGATAGAGTTTTTGGGGTCTTCCTTCCACTTGGGAGCGAACTAAAATATTCAGGTCCTCTTGATTTCCCGGTACAGAGCCCGCCCAAAGTACCATGCATATGGGGAGAAGGTCCTGTTCGGTTCAAGACTTGAAGTGATTTGCAAGAGTGCGTGGGTTGGGGAACGGAGATATTTCTAAACTGAGTAACCCCAATGCTAGGCGGCGATTGGTTCGGGATCTGCACGGGACCAGGGGGTGCCCTTCTATTGGAAACTCTTCTTTTTTTTTCCCCCCCTGCGCTGCACCTTCTTGTTGATATGATGATGGAACTACGCCTGTATTGTCAGCTAGTTTCGGGTCCCGGAAAAGTATACCGATGGGTTCGTTTATTCGAGACGCTCAGACAGTTTCCTCATTTGCTACTTTATGAAGGCTTTCTTTACAGATGACCTGAACACAAGTAAGCAATTGAAGGTAAAATTACCGAATTTTCAAACCTTAACCAATGAACAAAGGCATTTGCAGGAAACCATACCAGCGGATAACACCCAAGCCACATCTCCCTCCAAAAGCTAATCTCAAACAAGAACACTTTCATCGTGGCTGAAATGCACCATCCATGTCAGCCTAGCTGCAGAACTCCACCACACGTCGCTGCTGGACAAATAGATCACGGCCAGCTGTCAAGACCCATTAAGCTACTGTATGTTCTAATGGAAAATATTCCATGTTGGTTCTACCTGTACAAAAAGGAGAAAGAAAAAAAAATAGATGTCGCCTGCGCCTGGGCGGGGGAGGAACTCCAGAGCATGGTGTCTTAGCTGACTCCAACTTGCGCCCTGAGCAACTTCCGCTTTACCCCTCGGGTAAGAGCGTCGCGGCTTTCCCGCTGCCCCGGTGTCAACAACCCTGGTGGGCGATGATTGATCGACTGAACTATCAGCAGCGCGCGCGGAGGTGGAAAGCCGTGTGGGACTAACGCAAGGAATGTTTTCAATTTTGAATCTTGAGTGGCTTAGAGGACTGTGATCTCGTTAAGACGAAACGGCCCGAGCGTTTCCTATCATGTTCTCTGCTTATTATCTGCTTACTACTCGGGTCTGGTCCATTTCTTTTTCTGGGACCGTAATGCAGGTCCCTGTAGATTAGAAATCGAGCGATATTATAGCACATGCAATGATATGAAATTATGTAGCAGTAGTCATCATACATTATGCGGTACAGTCAGCACGGGTCCTAGTCCCAACATTCTAGTTTGTATGTACATAGTACTTAGTACGGAGTAATTCAATATAATATTTCCAGCCACAACACCACCCAAATCGAGACAACACCACCAAACCCTATCTATCTTCAACAACTTAACTCAGTTTCTGATTTTCGAGATATAGAATTTCCCCCCAGTCGATCACCCTGTCCATCCCCGAGAAAGTTACAAATCCCCAAACACCGACGGAGATCCCTGCCACCAACCATATCCAGTGGATCAATTCCCACTCCGTCCCTCAGATCCCACGATGGAACGCCCCAAGTCTGCACGCCGCTGAAAACAGCCATTGAGTGGATAGACACTACCCACGACTATAGTACACTGAAGAACTCAAAGGTCCATCTTCTGTCCCGATTACCAGGTCGTCCTGGGACGGGCCATGCAAGATCGATTTCCGTCTGGTTTAGTTCGATCCTAGCTTCTGTTTGGTGTCCTTTTAGTTCGTGGACTGCGATGGGGCTGCTATTAGTATTCGCCATGAGGTTTTTTTGTCTGGTCGGCGTTTACTCCGTCGGAGAAAGTAGGTACGTACTAGCAGTCCAGTCTAGTTCGAATTTCCTAGTTATTCTCTCCTCTTTATCCATCTACCTCTCTCTGTCTCTCTCCATTTACGTATTTCTAATTCCCTCCCGAGGAGAGTAAATAAGTACAGTAAGTCTAACTAGATAAGAGGGAAATAGATTAATGAATTGATTAAAAGACCAGACCAGACCAGACTTGACATGACATGACATGACATGACTCTCATCTCTCTTGCCGAACGGAGTCTAATATGTCGTGCCGGCATTTAGTGACATTTGGGTTTCTGGTACACTATCCGTAGTGCCATCCACAATCATGGGCGGATGAAATAACTAGTAGAAGTCCGCTTCATCCATGGTCTATGTAATGGAGACCCCCTCTCTCCTCCTCTTGACTCTTTCCCCCTCTTCATAATTAGTAGTAGTACGAATTTATGAATTCTCTTTTTACTGTATTGTTGTTTTGCTCTCCCCTCCCCCCACCCTCATTCCTTCGTAATCCCCATCGCCACGCCACGCCACGCGAGATAGCCTCACGATCATCGGTGATTATTGGAAATTAGCGGGAAGCCTCTTGATAACAAAGCCACCCAAAGTAAGGAGGCGAACTTTATATCCCCGGCCTCATGCCTCCATTCCCCGATACTTAAAAAAAA
>NW_022475872.1:0-3108 GCF_009193585.1 Aspergillus caelatus
TGGCGGTTCTGAACATCTATTACCTTCTACTAATAGGTGTTCGGCAGTCTAAAGAAATTTTCAGTATAAAGAAAGAAAATAAAATAATTTATATTATTACTACTAAATATCTATAGAATTAATAAAATAAAGCTAATTACTTAATTTCTTTACTAATTCTGTATGTAAAGCTGTAATTTTAATTTCTATATAAGATACTGGTAGAAGATAGCTATATACTTTAAAATATATCTTATGTACTGTTTTCTTATTTTTTTTTCTTATCTTTGGTCTTTCTATCTGTAATAGACTAATTTATATCTTTTATATATAGTATACTACTATCTCCAAGATATTAAATCTTTTACCTAGACTTTTTACAGTTTTAGAATATCTATATAGTCTTAATTTATATAAAAATTAAATTTATAATAGTAAACTATTTAGATTAAAGCTTTTATTAGTAAAATAAGTAGTCAAAATAGTATTTAATATAAGGATTATTTAGTATATTGTTATTTAAAAGTTTAAATAGTTTTTTCTAATTTTTTTTAATTTACTAAATACCTTTTAGAGATATATTCTTAATACTTAAAGACTGAGAATCTAAAGGTAGTATAGTTTCTCTATATATATATAAATTAGATATAGAGATCTTTAATAAAAATAGTAAAGTTTTCTAAATATCTTTAATAATTAAAAATCTAGTTAGAGAAAAGATATTATATTCTTTAAAAGAGTTATAAATAAAATATAAAATAAAATTCTTTTCATATACAGTAATAATATTATATAAATAATTTACTTTATCTCTCACAACTCTATATTACTATATAATAAGATTATTTATACTACAAAAGTATATTTTATATATAAGAAAGGGCTTTCTATTAAGTAATTAATAGTAATATATTATATAAAATTAAGAATAAAACAGAAAAATCTTATATATTTTATAAAATTAAAGAAATTTAACTTTTTTATAAGCTGTATAGCTGTTAAAGAGAAGTATATATTTTTCTCTCTTTTTTATATAATTTTTAATTTTCTTATAAAATCTTTAAAGCTATTTAAATATAATTTTATTATTTATATAGTCTTTATTAATAACTATAGTATAATAATTAGAAATTATCTTATTATACTAAATCTCTATAAATATCTTCTCTTTAAAGATAAAAAGTAGAGTTATAATCTAGCTATCTATAGTAATATATTTAAGTATAGTAATATTCTCTGTATACTTAGTTTTAGAAAGATTAGAAACTCTTTTCTTTATATTAATTTTTTTAAGATTTTTTACTGTCTAGTTAAAAGCTATATTTATAAAAATTATATATAAGATAAATAGAAATGTTTTTAAATAAATTAATAAATTAAATATATTAAAACTAAAGTTATTTAATATTTTTTATATCTAAGTATATTTTGTCTTTTGATCTTTAAATTATAGAACTTAATTTAAGATTAGAAGAAAGTTTTTTGATATTTATTTAGTATTTTATTTAGTATATTTTGAGCTGTACAAGACTTTCTTCTTTTATAAATACAGCTATAGAGTATATAATATAGGATCCTAAATTTTTGTATAATTTTTATAGTATTAGATTTTCTTTTTAAAATAGACAGCTTTAATAGCTTTATCTATATATAAATCTAAAATTTTAGATATTTTGGATATTTTTTATAGTTTGTATAGCTTTAAAAAGATAGAAAATTGATTATCTTTCTTTACACTGAAAATTCCTTTAGACTGCCGAACACCCACCGGCAGAAAATAGTAGGTGTTCGATATAGATATTATAACGATTTTTTTATAGGTATATAATTATTCTAATTAGAGTTAGCAGTATACAGTATTAAAGATAGAAGAATATATATATAATATCTAATCTAGTTCTAATTATCAGCTAGTTTATATATTTTATAATTTCTGTATATAGATTAAATACTATATTACTAGTATTAAAATTACTATTCTTAATCTCTTACTAAATAGTATTCTCAGTATTATTTAAATATACAGTACAGTATCCTAAAGATATAGATAAGTTATAGAGAATATAATTAATAATTATAATATAATATAATATTTTCTTTATATAACTCTTTAATAAAGTATAATTATTCTTTTCTTATAATTATAAATTAGACTATAGTTAAGAAATTTAGTTAGTTTATCTATAATCTTAAGTTTAAATAATTCTATAAGTTTCTAATATATAGTAGTAATAGTTATCTTTATTAGTATTATAGTAAGAATATTATTTATATATAGAAGAACTATCTTATTATCTCTAATATAGATATAGTAATCATTACTAATTAAAATTAAATATATTTTATATAATTTAATATTAATATTTCTATTCTACAGATATTCTATCTACTTGAGACTATATAGTAATTTATTAAAATAATATACTATTTTTATTCTATCTCTATAGAAATTAGTAGACTAGATTATATAAATATATTTTTTATTAATATCTATATTTAGATAGACTATATAAAAATTAAATTATTTCTATTCTAAATCTTAGAGAGCTATAAATATAAATATTATTTTAATAAGTATATCTATAATTACCGATATATAAACTTTATTAAAATTAATAAAATATTATCTATTTCTATAGAAAATCTATTATATTTTAAATTATATAATATAATTATTACTATTAGTCTTAAAATTATATATCTACTATTTCTAAAAAATCTTAGTATCTACAGATAGAGATATAATATTATAGATTTTATTTTTTTATAATTTTTAACTTTACTTTCTATTATTTTCTGCTATTTTTTAGTATGTAGTAATAATATTGTCTTCTAATATAATTATAGTATTTAAAACTACTATATAAATAATTCTTTTTTATCTATAGTAGAAAATATTTTTAGTTAGAAAGTATTTTTATATCTTTTTAAAAAAATATCTATATTTTATTATTTTAAATATATTTTTTTTATTAATTTTATTATATTAAATTTAATCTTTAACAGTATCTCTATTATTTACTAGAAAGATAGTTTTATTAATAAAAATAATTATATAAATATAATTTATAATTAAATTAAAAAACTTGTTTAGTTTAATTAACTTTATTATAAAAATATTAGAAATTA
>NW_022475873.1:0-3105 GCF_009193585.1 Aspergillus caelatus
AAAAAAAAAAAAAAAAAAAGCTTCACGCGGATGAAGTCCACCAAGGAAGTATAATAATAAATGCAGCAGAAGCATTAATTCGAGAAAAAACATCTTGATTCAAGCCCTCACCCCGAATTGCTTCCAAAATATGTACAGAATTGTCAATATGGGGGTATGGGACGGGCTATATTAGTGAAGTATGGGGGTGAACCGGCCCTCTCGGCTTCAAGCGGTTTCAAGCTCTATATAGTACATGATGCATAAAGAAATAGAATCCAGAGTAAGTGATATTCCATCTCACTGGCTTTCCCGCTCCTTAGATTCTGAATGGTATAAAGGCAAGATGAAAAGTGGAAGTCAATCCGCTTCTCAGGCTTGCTTTATAAAGAATTCCAAGACTTTGTGCCAGCCTTTTACCTATTCACCAGCATAGGCAATCTTGGAATGCATCCCCGTGTCCGGGTTTAAACACGGCACATTCTGCCACTTTCTGAGACGGTCCACTCATCAGAGCCAACAGCAGTCAGTGCGTAGAAGATAGAGTTAGGGTCGTATTTGGCCTTGATTTCGCGGAGCTTGTCGTAATTCTTGCCAAAGAATGCGGTCTTGAAGTCAGGCTGGCGGAAGTCGGCCTATAGATAAATTGGTGAGCATATGTCAAGGCTGTGCGGGAATCAACGATCGAAAATAAAATGTAGTCTTACCTCATTCAAATAAGCGCCAGACTCCGGGGCTAATCTGCTGAAGGCAGGAACCAAGACCTCGGTCATCAATTTCTGCGCCTCAATCATTTTCTCTTGCTGGTTAAATTCCCAGCCGGTATACAGAAGCATGTGGGAAATTGCATTGCGCCATGCCGGGTTCACGGCGTTGTCAACGTCGCCAGCGACTTCCTTTGACACCTTAAGACCCACATTGGTGAAGTTAGCACCAGTAGAGAGAATAGTCCGATAGGACTCGGTCAGGTCACGGTTAGTGCTGTTGTTCTCGACGACAGACCGGGGGAGAAGCCAGCTGCCATACTGGCCCACTGCAATTTCAACGAGCGGCGCCTGGGCATTGAATTCGTCAAGGTAAGTGGGGAAGCTTTCTGCGTGATATTGATACTGGATACCAAGCGTCTTCAGTTCCTTGAGGAATGGTTGAATAAGACTCTCGAGCTTCTCCAAGGGCATACCAGGTGCAACCATGGGGTTGAGAGAGAAGGAGACGTTGGTCATGAAGTTCAGACTCATGATGCCCTCATCCACGAAAGAAGGCAAACGAGCATTGTAAAACTCCACGGCTTTGTAGAACGTGTCGTCAGAAATACCAGTGGTGGTGAAGGTCAGGTTCAGGCCAGATACCTGACTATCTTGATGAGCCTTAGAAGTCATAGACCAGACAACACCGTAGGTCCCACCACCGCCACCACTCAGTGCCCAGTAGAGATCACTGTTCTGGGTGCGGTTCGCGACGAGGAGCCTACCAGTACCGTCGATCACTTCCCACTCGAGGACCTGGTCCGCACCCAGTCCATACAATGAAGACAGGAGAGAGTGACCGCCTCCTTGGCTGTATCCACCGGCAATACCTACCGAAGGGCACTCTCCACCTACCACGCGAAGCCCCTGCGCGTGCGCTGCCTCATACGCCTCGAATCCTTGGACACCCGCACCGAGTTTGACAGCCTTTCCTGTATAATAATCGTCCTTCCAATCCTTGAATTCGATATCCTTAAGGTGGTGTGTCCAGACCGAAAGGGCACCTGCACCGGTGGATTTTCCGTTGTAGCTAAGATACGTTAGTTCTCATCGGATTGAATGAATCTCCTGGCAAGTTCAGGGGGACGTTACTCATGGCCGGTGTTACGAATAACAAAACGGATATTGTGCTCATTGGCAAATTGCAATGTCTTGGCCACATGGGTAGGCGTGGAGACATTCACTGCATATCGGACGAAATTACCCAGGGTACATGGCTTGGAAACAGGGTGGTATGGATCGCATGTGCCATTTGTGAACCATGGAGCCATCAGAGATGAAGAGGATTGATAGCTGGGAGCCTGTTAATATTCTCTGATATTCCATTTCGTGGGGCAGGAATCTCAATCCAAGAACGTACTGATCCTCTGGCAAAAGCCAGTCACTTTTCAAAGCTGCGCATTTCTTTTCATCGTAGTTGGGATCGTGGCATGAAGTGGCGAGAGGCACGGTGGCCACAAGACGTCCATCAACAGATTGGTTGAAAGCATCCCAAGTCGAAACAGACGGCCAGCAATCATCCCCAGGGAAACATCGGCAAGAGGAGCTGTCGGATGCCTCAATCGAGGGGGCAATGGCAACAAGGCCAAGGACAGCCCCGAGTTTGAGGGTATTCAAAGAAGGCATTGGGGAGTGTGGTCTTGCCTGGTAATGCTTTGGCAAGGTTGAAAATTATGGACGGGTGTCGAGGAGCCGTTTCGGTACTTATGGCTCTCGGCTACGAACTACTCAACATTCCGAGCTCGGGCACGTTCTCCTGACTAGCTAGCTTATCCACTAATGCAGACGGTACATGGCCCAAACCCTCGCTAGTGAGATGATATTGGGAACTCCAGGAATGCCTCGGCCCCACCACGAGGCGGTATTTGCCTAGTTAGAACTAGTACCGGGGGGGTAGTTATGCTACAGGTATGAATAATCAAGTTATTGCCGTTTACCTGGTTGAATTAAATTAAACGGCACAAGGGAAAAACATAGACCCCGGTTTGAGATTTGATATGCATGGAACATAACCACTTAGGGTTAACCCCGGCCAAGGGAACGGTTTCCCGCGATCTCATCTTAGTTTCTATCGCCTTACTGAACTTGGGATAACCAGTGGATCTATAGCTTTTGGCCCCCATGCCTGTCGAAATGCCGCCATTACGTGGCCATGAATCATGAAAGGGTGGTGGCTGGGGGATGAAGGTGTCAACCCTTCTCCGGCAAAAGTTTCCGTTCCATGCCCGTTTTTCCACCAGAATTCCATGTGTTTATATGGTAGTAGTATTAGGTTACAGGTCTGATTAAATGATTCATTTCTATATTTTATCTGACATCTAGGGCTTAAATGACGATTCTAGATTAATTCTATTTTTTTTTTTTTTTTTTTTTTGTTTTC
>NW_022475874.1:0-3101 GCF_009193585.1 Aspergillus caelatus
AAAAAAAAAAAAAAAAGAAAGAAAAAGAAAGAAAACCGGATCGTGGCTCCGCTACGAGTGTGCCGGACTCATTTCGTGTTATAGTGAAGTTGAAGTTGGAGGGGGTTCGCGTCTGGGGAAGAGAGTAGGGTTAGTACGATGCTTTTTGGCAGAGGTGTGGGGAGATAAATGGTATTGAGAGCGGAGGAGAATGGTGGAAGGACAATGTCGCCCTGTGTCTGCCGCTATAACAGATCAGCCAGGCGAATGATTCATGCAATGAAGGAATGAATGAGTGATGATTTATCTGGTCACGTTGGTGCCTAACCCTAACCAGGGTTATGTAATTGACTGCGTCCAGAACGAATGATGAATGATGCTCCTTCGATTAGCTTTTAAAAAAAATCATAAAAAATACAAAAAAATGTTTTATTTGCACCTTCTGCCGACAACATTATCCTCGATCCTCTAAACATGGAGGTTAAGTATGGAACCCCACACTCCCGTCGGATCATCCCGACAGTAAATAAAAGTCCGGATATCCCGACCAAGACATAAAAGCATACACGATCCCCACGGGTTGAATCTACCGCAACCACTCAATAGATCCAGTAAGTAATCACATATAGTTATATAAAACCAATTCAGAAAGCCCAATCTAACATCATGTACCAGACAACTAAGAAAATAAACCCTGATCCATCCAGTACATACATCAAAAGCCTCAATAACCCCAAAACCAAAGCAAAAGCAAAGCAAAGAGGGAAAAGGCCAAAAAAAAAAAAAAATAAAAATAAAAATGACATCCAACCCACTAACAGCTCTCTACAAAGAGAAAAACGGCTCGAAAATAACAACAGATATCTACTTACCCGATGTCCAATCCAACAATAATGTAAAATACCCCATCTGTACGTTTGTCCCTACCTCGCCTCTTTCTTCCCTCCTACTATCCCCGAAAGCACACAAACCCACCTAATAACCATCAATAATGAATGATATTAATGACATGGGAAAGTAATAAACATTCACGGTGGAGCCTTCATGCTCGGCAACTCACGCATGGTCTCTACCCCCCAAATCGAGGACTGTCTATCCCGGGGCTGGATCGTAGTGGTCCCCAACCATCGTCTCTGTCCTGGGGTGAATATCCTCGAGGGCCCGGTAGAGGATTGTCGGGATCTTCTGGCGTGGGTGTATGATGGGGGTCTGGAAGGGTTTCTACATGATCAGGGAGAGGAATCGGTGAGCGTTGATACAGAGAAGGTCATGGCGTTCGGGACGAGTAGTGGAGGGTTTTTGGCGTTGAGTTTGGTACGTGTCCCCTTCCCTTGTTTTCAATAATGTTATACTGGTTTCCTTTGCTAATGAGGAAGCGATAAAGGGCTACGATGTCCCCAGACCACCCAAAGCAATTCTCGATTTCTACGGCGCAGTCCATTTCACACATCCCTTCTGGACCACGCCCCTCCCGCATGTAGCGGAGAAGTTACCCCCAGGTCTGTTCCCGGAGTTCATTGACCGGGTTTATGAGGAGGATCCTGTCCCTACAGATAGTTCTATCTCACTCGAGGGCCAGATGGAGTCTGGACGGGCTAAGGGCCCGGACTTTTCGCGGCCGCGGGATGCGTTTGCGTTTACGCAGATTGCGAATGGGCGGGTGTTGAGTGCTTGTTTCCCTGGGCGGGATGTGAGGGAGATTGATCCTGTGTGCTGCGTTCGGGAAGGGTTTCCTGCTACGTGTGTTGTGCATGGGGTTGAGGATCGGATGGTTCCGATCTATTTAAGTAGGGAGTTGGTGAGGGTTCTTGAAGATAAGGGGGTGGAGTGTGAGATGGTGGAGGTTCCGGGGGAAGATCATACGTTTGCGATGGGGATGGAGGTTGGGTCTAGGACTTGGGAGATGCAGAGAAGGGGGTTTGATTTCCTGGAGAGGATTATCGGACGAGAGTAGTTCTTATTGGATTGTTATAGGGGTAGAGGAAATGAGATGTTGTATTTGTATTGGTGATGTTCTGGCCAGCCAGTTGCATTCACCAGAATATTAGGACTAATGAGTGTCGAGGTCACCAGCCTGGAAAACAAAAACTCCATCCATGCAATCTCGTATACTCAGTATACTCCCAATCCATCTCAATGCTGCATCGCTGAACCCAAATAACGAATCGCTGATCGCTGTCGTAGTTTCGTCGTGTCTCATGACCGGCATCGACAGCCCTAGCTCAGTACTAGGGGCACAAAGAATAAACCGAAATTAAAAAAAGCAGAAGGGAGAAGGGAAAGATCGAGAGAAATGTTTGAAGTAGTAGAATGTAGGGAGGAAAGAGGACGCATGTGTTGAATAAAGGCCCGGGGAATCGAGTCGTCGTCGGTAGAAAAAAAAAATAATAGGTCGCGTATGTTTTTAGGATGACTCCAATTGCAATTGCCCACAAGATTGACACATCACAGACGAGTCAAAGTATAGCGTACGTAGGGAATTGCAATTGACATATCTTATCGACGTCAAAAACCCTTGCTGGAATAGCCAGAATCGGGCCAATTGCAGCCTCTAGGTGTAGATCCGCCCCGTCGTGCGGCATGCTTTTCGCATGCATATCCGACGAGAACAACCTTCTCCTGCACTACATGGCCTCGTTGGCCATACGCTTCACACGGGTCAACCGCGTGTTGAAAATAAAGGCAACCACAGACTGAGAACCGCTCTACCACCTTGAAGCACATGGTAAATGATATCGGGGGTCTGTAAATTATAATAATAAAGAGAGGGTGGGTTGGCGTCCAGCGAGATGCGACAACGAAATCAAGTCGCCTGTCAAAGAGCGACTCGAATACAAAGGAACAAGGAAAAGTCAAGAGAGTGTTGTCGATAGTTTGCTAAACCGGGAAAGGGAGATGCTAAAGTTCGATCATTTATAAAAATTGACCTTCAGGCGACCAGACCATCATAGACCACAATGGGGACACAAAACGGAACAACTGGAGACAGAAGCAAGTCTCATGTCTCCTAACCAAGCCGCTTAGAGAGTCAAACACCGACAGATGCAAGGCATCCGTCAAAATCAACGGTCATTCATTGCCCGAAGAAAACGTGTATCGCGACTAGGGCAAGAGGTGCTAAG
>NW_022475875.1:0-3095 GCF_009193585.1 Aspergillus caelatus
TAACTTATAAATATCTAAATTATTAAATATTATAGAATTTTTAGAAAAATCTTAGATAAAAATAATTTTTTATTAAACTATTCTAAAAATAGAAAACTAATTTTATTAATTAACTACTAATAACTCTAAATAATAACGATTAGATTATTATAATAATAGACTATACTATAGATTAAATAATAGTAAAAATAAGAGTAAAAACTACTATTAAACAAATTATATATTCTTTATATAAGAAAATATTTATTAATTATAGAATAATAGAGAAACTAATATTAAATAATAGACTAAATCTACTATTTTTAATAGTCTATTACTATACTAAGTTAATTAAAATATAGTATTATATAATACTATTATACTATTTTAATATGAATAAAAAAAATAGCAAATCTAAATAAAATATTAAATATAATATTTATAAAAATATTAATAAATAAATCTACAAAACTCTAGAATAAATATTTACTATAGACTATATTTATAATATATATTTAATACTATATAGTATTGAAAATAAATCTTTTTTATTCATTATATAAAATCTATCCCAGACTATTAGAGAATAAAGACAGAGAAAATAAAATTTTAAAAAACAGATTTTAAACTATAGTATATATTAAAATATTAATAAATAAATATTTATTAATATATATAATTAAATAATAGAAAATATAAAATAAAAAACATCTTATTATATAGTTTTAGAATAGATAACTAAATATTAATATATAGTAGAAATTTTTAGAAACTATAAAATAAATAGTTTAGATTTTATAAAATTATAAAAATATATATATTAAATATCTATATATTAAAGAAAGTAGGTAGAGTGGTTTAACCTGTCATAACCTAGCTATAACCTAACCTAACCGAGGTCGGTTAGGTTAAGAGATCTCTTAACCGCGGTTAACCGTAGGTTAGGGTAGGTTAGGTTATAGTAGTTAGATTAATAACCATAGATTAATTAATAATTAATATACTCTAATTTTATAATATTTATTATATTTTTTTAAATTTATTTTACTTATAATATTGTTACCGCGATATATTAAATAATTTAGATTATAGAATTTAAGAATCAATAGTTAAGAAAAAAACCAGTAGTAATAAATAGTCTAAATTCTGTTTAGATAAATACTATAGAAATCTATTCTTTATATTACTCTGGATATCGATTATAATATTATAAACTATAGGATATATAAGTATCTATCTTCTATTAAATATATATAAAATTTAAAATAAGAAGTAAGAATTCTATAGTTTATTTAATTAATATAGTACTATTCTCAGAATTATTTTTAAGATTATTTATATTCTCTGTATTATTATTCTATCTTATATTAATAGTAAAAAGAATATTCTCTATATTTATATTATTATTTATAATATTCCGAAACTCTTTATTAATTATAAATTAATTAGTATATATCTAAAGTATTATTACTTTAATTATATCAGAATAGAGATAATTTCAGTAATAATAATAAATATTCTATATTAATACTGTTTGTTGTTATAGCTAAGAAATCCTATATTATATAGTAAAAAATAGAAAAGTTATTATAGCAGAATTTTTAGTAGATAAAAATATTAGTTTAATTAGTTATATTTAATTCTATAAACTAGTTAGTATTTTTAAACTAGAAATCGAAATAATCTATTCTTAAGATTAAGATAGATCTTAAGCTCTTTAAATATCTCTAAGAGAAATAATTTTTTTTATTATTTAGAGATATAGTAAAAGACTCTATTTAGATCTAATAGTAGATCTAAGACTATTGACTATATATTAATATTGGGATTATAATAGTAGTAAAGATTAAATATTTTTTTTAAAGATCTATTAATATTGATAAGTCTAGTCTATATTATTATTAAGTTAGAGACTTTTCTTAAATATTTTAAACTTTAATATTGAGTCCAGAATTATTATAATTATATAGATATAACTTTTAATATAGTAGATTTATTAATAATATTTTAAAAAGTTTTTAATAAATATCTTAAAATTATTAAGAATCTGTTATTTTCAAGATATTTATTTTTTTATAGAATAATTAATCAATATATTTAGATAGCTAAATAGATTATTATAGATATTATATATCTTATATACTATAGATCCTTGATTATCTAAGGGATAGATTATAAAAATATAGAATAGATATAGAAACTCTATTAGATATTTAAACTATCTCTATTTAATAAATATAGACTGGAGATAAGAGATATTATTATTATTTTAATACTGAATAAAGTTTTTAATAGATTAATAAAGTTTTAAAGTACAGTATTTTATAAAACAGATTAAGTTCTATTAAGTCTTATAATCTAGAAAAAGAAGAAGTACTAATTCTATACTAAATCTCTAAGATAATTAAAACTACTTTTAATACTAAGAATTAGTATTAATAAAATTTTTAATTTTCTAAATTTAGAGATTAATTAGTAATAGTATAAATACTAATTATATAGAAAATTTTAAAGTTTTTTTTAGAACTGTCTATATTTATAGATAAAATCATTAGAATTACTAATCTTTTTAATTATTTATATAATATCTTAATAAACTATTAAAATCTTTTCTCTATTTTTCTAATTATATTAAATATTATTATTTAATATTTTAAAAGAGAGTTTTTAAAATAAAGTAATAGTAATAAGCTAAATTATATAGATAAGATAGAAAATATAATATTAAATTTTAATAATATTTAATAATTTCTAGTTAACTATAGTATTTTAGAGTTTAGATAGCTATATCTTAAGTTTTATAGTAAAAGAAAAAAATATTATTCTATTATTATTTATATTATTAGTTATAATTCTAAGTATTTAATATACTAAATTATACTTATATAGAACTTCTAGTATAAGATCAGCTAATAATCTATTTTTATATATATTAAAGAGTAGTTAAAATTTTAAAAAATCTTATAATACTCTATATCTCTGGTTAAAAAGTAGTCTATTATTATAAAAAAAGTTTTTTGATCTAGACTAGTTTAGTAGTTAATTATTAGTAAAATTTTAATATTATTAAATAGTTGAGATAGTAATCAAGTATATATTTTATTTAATAGTATTAT
>NW_022475876.1:0-3074 GCF_009193585.1 Aspergillus caelatus
TTAAGTCTCGTAGATCGGGTAAATAAATATATTCATACGAATTCATGGTGAAGGAAGGCAAGCACAAGATAACATCACAAATGTCCCCATCATGAATTCACTAAAACAAGCTTCAAGAATGCTAAAATTGAAGGAAAGGTATATACAAATTTCGTTAATCAAATAGTCACAATTGTTTATACACCATTGGTGCTACTCGACTGTGCCGGCACCAACTTCACATCATAGTTCAGCTCAAGACCAGCTTGAGAATCACCCTCGCGGGGGACAAAGTCCACGATCAAAGAGTCCTTGACGGCGAAGACGGAGTCATTGGTTAGGTACTGGTCTTTGCGGTCGAAGATCTGTGTGGTGAGGGGCTTGTAGCCGTCGTGGGTAGCCTATACACTTATTAGCTTGATCCACGGCGCTTGATATGAGCAAAGCGAAATAGCAAGATAGACTCACAATAATATGGATATGAGCAGGTCTGAACGGATGTCTATCCATGAGCTTGAGCAGCTTCCCTGCCGGTCCTACATTCAACATCTATCAGCATTCAAACCCTCTCTTGAACCACATAACCCAGGATAAAAAGTGAAACGTACCATCATCAGGAACGGGATACGGCGTGGGTCTCAAACAGTAGAAGTAATACCGGCCCTCCTCATCCGTCTTGAACTTTCCACGGAGGTTGAACTCCTCCTGGTTCGGATCCTGCTGCTCGTACAATCCGTTCGTCGCCGCCTGCCACACCTCCACGGTGGCGCCCACCAATGGCTTCTTAGTGGTAAAATCGATAACGCGGCCATGCATGAAAGCCATCTCACCATCCGGGACCCCCTTGACGATGTTATCGCCATTCTTGCGGTAAGGGGTGTCGGCGCGGAAGAATGGACCCAGGATAGCAGTTGCGGTGGGAGCGTCATCGGCTTCTTCGGCGAGTTTGAAAGTGATTTCGTCCACGAGACTTGAAATGCATTGTCAGTACATGTATTCGTGATATAGTAGAGGTGGTCGCAATCGATAAAATTATTGAAATGTGTATCAATATAGGTGAAACGTACGATTCCAATCCGATCACGTCGCAAACTAGCTGTCCCTCATTTCGTTTGTCGTTGCTCATTTGACCGGCCCAGTTCATCAACTGGACGCCGGCCATCCATTCGTCAACAGTGACCTCGTTCTCGCGCGCGAAGTCGTGGACATGGCGGATTAGGCTGGTCATGAGCTGGCGGAACCGAGGGTTGGTCTTGGGGCCCATAGCGTTGACGACATTGTCGGTGAAATCGGGGTCAAATCGGTGGGTAGCCATGTTGACTTTTGTTTTTCTTTCTTTTTATCTTCTTTCCTTGTTCGCGTGGGTGTTATTTCCGATATACTAGAGTTTGTTGTATATGTGCTGTGTCTGGTTGAGTTAAATCAAGGTATACTTCAGCATGAGGGGTAAGAGGGGTAGTAGATAAACGAAAAGGAACTATAAAACAGGATAAAATTCAAAAGAGCAAATGTAACAGTCTTTTTATATCAGAGGTCGATTCACCGACATGATTTGAAATGCTCGCCTTCCGGACGGCCTTTGCTGGCGAGACCCCGCAAATCGATCCGGCGGAACTAACAGACGAAGTTCGACTGCAGAAGGACGACGGGCGGATACTGGCATCGGAATGACCCAATGAACCGTATGATCGCCCGTCGGAAAGCGCACGAGGCCTATCCGATCCCCCGCAACTCGATCGGATGTCGGATAGGGAAGCACGGTGATTGGTCCGGGGAGGCAGACTTCCCCGCACCCTCCAGACCCTATGCGACGTATCGATACGAGCAACATTACCGATAAGGTCCTGGTGCAATATACAGTAGTCTATGCAAAGCTGTTGATGGAGTATATTCATGGCTGTGTAGTAGCATCTTCCTTCTTCTTATTCGCATTTCGTCGTCCCTTAGGATTCCCCTGCTTCATCAACTCCTCCGGCAATGCCTGAACCTCCTTCCCACCCTCCCATATCTTCCCCAATCCGTGCTTCCTCTCAACAACCACATCAAAGAACTCCACTGGGACGACACCACTACTGCCATTCACCACCATCCCTTCACTCAAAATAACCCCATTCTCACTCCTCCAAAACGGACACCCAGCTGCCAGCGCCGTCCTTAGATTAATATAAATAAGCACCTGCGCATCCCGGCGCATCCCCGAAATCACCTTCTCCCCATGATCTCCCGTAACTTCTTTTGCCCCCTGCGCCCCCTGTGCAAGTACAGACTCCACGGACGGCCCCGTAGCAAAATGCACCTGATTCCGCCCCATGCTCCTCAAACCCCCAGAGGCCAGAATCGCCGGCCAAGCAGCATGAAATGTCCCATGCACAACAGTATCAGGTAACTTAGCCTCATCATCCAGCGACAATTTCTCCAAAAATGAAGCCGCATCCACACTCTTAATACTGTGTCCCTGGGTCGCACGGATCAAGAAATGCGTCGGGTCGAGGTCCGACTCGGATACCGCGAGGGCCGTCTCCGTCGCGGAATCCTGCCCCGCGCTTGTCGTCGGGATGCCATGTTCTGTAGAAGCTTCCGTGGAGGTTGATTGCTGAGCCTGGGCCTCAGCAGAGGGGATATGAAGAAGGGCAAAGCGCTTTTTATCTGAGGTTGCGACGGCAGCGACGATTTCGGGGAAGGTGACTTTGAGGGATTTAAGTTTGCGCCAGGCGAGCTGTAGTCAGGGTTAGATTAAGATTAAGGGAGGTAGATCTGTTGTTTCTGGTGTGGTGAACTAGTGGGGGAGGTGTGAGGGTGTAACGTACCACGTCTGCGACATTCGCGTAGCCTTGCGAGTCTAGCTTCAGGCCTTCTTTTTCGGCGGCGTGTCTGAGTAGGAGACTTAGGGCTTTGGAGACGGTTACGTCACGGCCCCCAGAGGGCTTGCCTCTGCGTTGTTGGCCCATGATTCTTGACCAGGAAGATAGGTGTTGGAGGTGGTGTCGGAGGTGGTGTCGGAGGTCGGAGGGGTTTAATTGTTGGCTCTTTTCTTTTTGTTTCTGCGCGCTAGTTTTCTGGGGTGTGGAAGGTTAGCTTTTTTTTTTTTTTTTTTT
>NW_022475877.1:0-3049 GCF_009193585.1 Aspergillus caelatus
AATTATCTCTATTACTTATACTTAATATTTTTAGTATTATATTTATTATTATTTTATAATATATTTATAAAGTTTTCTAATTTATATTTTTCTATATAATAGTTATATTCTGGGTACTCTATATTTATTTTAATATTTTTAGTAGTAAAGTATATCTATCAATAATTCTAGACAAAGTCTCTATTTTTATCTACAGTTTAATTATTTTATAGATATTATATAGTATAACTATATTAATTTTGGAATAATTAATTCTAATAGTTTCTCTATAGAATCGGCAGTACTAGTAGTAATTGGGGGAATAGTAATATTTAAAAAATATTAAATATTTTTAACTAATTAATAATTAATTATTTATATTTAATTATAATTCTAGGATTATTAAGACTATTTTTACTATAATTAATACTGAGTTTAATAGAGATTAAATCTCTGATTAAACTATAATTAATACTAACTATATTAATTATATCACTAAATATATTTTTAATATACTAGAAATTTATTATTCTAATTTATAAATTTTTTAAAATCTCTATAAAACTTAATAATAATTATATTATATCTAAGTTTACCAATATTCTTTTATAAAATTATATCTATATATTGAAATATATTAGACTATAATATACTTAGATATATATTTATCTATCTATTTAGATAATACTACTACTTAAGTAATATTAATTGAAAATAATTTTAAATTATATACTATAATTGGTCCAGCTATTTCTTAACTATACCAAATAGAAATTAGAATTATTTTCTAGTATTTTATACTATAAATTAATATTATATATATATAGAAGACTAGTTTAGAATAATTTATTTAATTTATTATTTTATTAAATTACAATATCTTTTTATAGATATATATTTATATTTATATAGATCTCTAGATAGTATTACTATCTTTAGATAGTTTACAAAAATATATATTAATTAATAAAAAACATTCTTATTTTATTTAATAATATTAGTAGTATCTAGAGTTACTATAAGAAATAATTGGATATAGTCTAATATAATATATAATATAAATTTTTATAGATTTAGAAATAAATTATATTTTTATAGTATAGATTTTAATATAAGATAGATTTTAGTTAAAAATATAAACTAGAGTATTTCTAGAAATAAAACTTTTTAATAGAAATCTCTTAGAAACTAGTAATATCTATAGCTTATTACTATAGCCAGGAGAATAACTAAAGAGAATTAATATATAGACTATTAAATTAGAAGAATATAATCTTATTCTTAGCTGTAAATGACTCTGAGAACTTAATCTTTATATTAATTAATAGATATCTGAGATAACTATATAGAACAGTAAAGATAGATTCTATAAGATCTAATTTACTAATCTAAAATAATATATATAAATAGAAATAGAACTACTAAATTTTATCCCTATAAAAATAACTGTAAAAATAATAAGAAATAAAAAAGAGAATATATAGCTTTTCTTTATTCGAGCTATAGATTAAAAAGGCTCGAAGAGATTAAAAGAAAAGACTATAAAATTAATAATTTTTAAATATAGTGATATTTTCTGAGAAGCTATTAACAAAGCTATTATCAAAATATAGATTAATATATAAGATTAATATTAGTAATATACTATTAATTAATACTAATATCTATCTCTTATTATCCAAAAAAACTGGCGGAACTAAAAATATAGATAAAAACTATACTTGAAGTAGAACTAATACAGCTTTTTATCTTAGTATAGAGATTTTCTATAGTCTTTATAAAGAAATTAAATAGAAAATTATAAATATATATTAATTATCAGACACTGAATAGAGTAACTATAAAAAATAACTATTTTTTATTATAAATTTAAGAGTTTATTAATATAGTTAACTAAGTTAAATATTTATCTAAGATGAATCTTTTATCTAAATACTGTTAAATCAGGATTAATAAATTATTAATATTAACAATAATATTTAATACTATTTTTAGTAAATTTAAATAGTTTACTATATTTTTTAGACTGTATAATATATCTATAATCTTTTAGATAATAATAAACTGAATATTAATACTATACATAGAAATATTCTATATAGTATGTATATCTTAATAATATTCTAATTTTCTCGAAATTATATGATAAATATAAGAAATATTTCTGTACTATTCTAGAGATACTATGAAGAGAAGAGCTATATATATATCTAAATAATATTTATTTTTAAGAAAAGCTGAAATTCTGTAATTATATTATAGATAAGAGTAGTATATAATCTATGTTTGTAGGGGCTTCCGTCTGGCGGCCTGGAGGCCCGGAAGTACAGGTTCTTCCGGGCCACTAAGCGGGCCCACAACACCTAGCTAGGAAGATAGAAAGCTTAGATAGATAATAAAGATATATAAATAAGAATAAAAAGTTTCTTCTATCTATATATCAATAGATTATAAGTCCAGAGAGATTTTTCTAGATTATTAAAAATAAAAGATCTATTAATCAAAACAGAAAGTTTTTCAGAATTTAGTAATAACTAATAATAGTATTAAAAATATTAATATTCTATAGTTATTACAATTCTTGTTGGACCTACTAAATCTATCTAGAGATATTAAGTATCTACTATTATTAAGAAATTACTTGTCTAATTAAAACTATAAAATAGATAAGAATCAGAAACTTAAACTAGAATTAGACTATATATACTTGAGTATAATAAAGAATTTCTTAATAAATCTATTTTTGTTATTTAAATTATTCAAGAATTATAAATTAATAGAACTTCTAAATAATATATATCTATATATTATAAATAGATTAGAATTTATAGCTAAAAGAATATTATTATTTAATCTTAAATAAATAGTTATACAGACTCAGAATCTAACTAGAGATATAAACTAAATAATAAAAATTAATAAATTCTTAATAAATATATCTAATATATAATAAGTACTTGAGAACTAGAATAAGTATAAGATATAGATATTCTATATAAAAAATATATTATATATTTTTAGTCTTATTAATATTATTAAAACAATATCTCTTACTCTCTCTCTATAGATC
>NW_022475878.1:0-3045 GCF_009193585.1 Aspergillus caelatus
GAAAAAAAAAAAAAAAAAAAAAGGGAAAAATGGAAAACAAAAAAGAGTGGTTCAAGAAAGTTGACTAAAGCGGTGTATAACGGTGGTGGTGAGGTAGGTACTGGATTGAGAGGAAGGTTCGACTGATCTGACCTTTCCTAAAAACACTGGAGCAGGTTCTGCTGTTTGACCCAGCGGATCGTCGATTTGTGCTGAAGGGTGTGGAAATGGTCCGTCTACTCGGGGGGGTCCAACCTATGACGTAGCCAAGCCCTGACGGGTTCTCGCAAAACCGCGGTTCTGTATGAGGCTTCTCGGGCCCTGGAACGTTCGAAAGGGTAGGGAGGTATTACAGTAGGATGAGAGAAGTTGGATACCAGGGAAAAGTAACTGAAATAACAAGAAAAATGATAGTAATAACAATATTAAAAAAGAAATTCTAGGGCGGGGGTTCAATCAGAGAGACAAACACTATTATACACCAGTAAGAACATGACCGGTCAGGGAAAGTGAGTGTGCTAGAGGAGAGGAAATGGATGGGCCAAAATCGAACCCGGAAGGGAAGTAGAATAGTCCGCTATGAAGAGGGATGGCTGACTGGGGAAGTCAAGGAGAGGTGAGAGAGCCTACCCAGTTACCTACTCCGTATGGGGACAATCCCAGGTCACCTGAATGCTATCTAAGAGGGGGGCAAGAGGTTCAGAACGTATGTATGCATGTAATAGTCGATTTTTTTTTAAAAAAAAAGAAAAAATAAATAAAATATTTTTCTCTTGCGATGATTCAGATCTCACTATACCCAATACTTACAGAATACTACCTGTTTACCTGGTAAATAGTTTAAGTATACCTACGTACTAGGTACAGAGCACAGTGTGGTATGTAAGTACATACAGTATCGTAATAATTGCTGTGGGTATAGGAGATATCAAGAACTCCTTACAATTTAGTAGCGTAACTATAATTATAATAATAACATTTGATGCTCCATCCATCTTCCAACCGATTCATATATCTCAATATGTAGTACTCCGTAGATAGGGAGTGTTTATCTTCCATTTGAATTTTTTGCTCCCAATCCATTCATTCTATCCTTATTCTCCTCATTTTTGCCTGCTATACATGAAAATGCTCTTCCGTCCCTCCCATTACGCTTCTGTCCAGCCTAGGGAACAATGTGCAGGTCGAAGCAGACTTCTTCTGTGTATCATGGGAAGTTATGGCCCCGTGCTTATAATCATTCCACGCACTTGGACTAACACCTATACAAAAATACGGAGAACTCCGTAATGTTGTATATTATTAATAATGTTGGCATGAGGGTGGAGAGGTTAGCAACCGACAACTTCCCGCAAGGCCACCATAGGGTTTGTTAGGCGGGACTTGAATCGCGTGGTATGTACGGCGTCACCTTTTGGTCTTTTACGCTTTTATATCTATTTCAAGAAAATTCGACTCTCTCCAATAAATTAATGTATATATTGACTCAATGTCATATGCATAATATAAAATAGGCAAAGGTCGAGGAAAAGCGCAATGGTGTCAAAGGATCAAAGAAAAGGTGTGGAAGGCGGCTAGAAAAAAAGGTAAAAAAAGGAAAACAGAAAAAAGAAAAATAAATAAAAAATCATGAAGTAAAAGGGAAAGGCTTTCATTTCCCCGGCCTGCAAGACGTCAAGGGTCATCGTTTATGATTGTGTGGCGCTCTCCGACTCCAGAGACTCGGGTACAGCAAATAAATGGTTAGTCTGTTTTCAAAATTATCCAACGTCGGGTATTTCATACCATGTATTCCATGTATTCCATGTATTATTCAATGTTGTGTATCGATGCTGACTAATAGTACTTTTACAGGCTCAATTTCAATGCATAGGCCTGCCTTTTGCCACACCGACAACAACTTCCGGGAGGATGGGTATGAAGCAATAGGACTACTTGTCATGGTTTTTCTCATCCGATTCAGGTCGCAGTGCCGGTGCTTAAGTGGTATTGTTGAGGCCAACCTTCGAATCCCATTCCAAGCTGGCTCGTTTCACCAATCAGTGCGCAGTTACCCACCCAGCGCTAAGCATGGGGTACAGGAGGGAGTGCAGATGGCTTAAAATGCGAAAGAGAACGCCCACTGTCGTCATCAATTCCAGTAGTACCCTATGGGCTTCAACATGATCGCCTACAGTACTCCGTACCTGAAAGGTATCCATAACAACCAGTATCTAGCCCTGCCGAGCTTCCATTTCCTTCAGATATTATTCCGAACGAGTCATGGTCAGTACCGATCCATATATCCATCTTTAAGATGTGGGACGAATTCCATGGGTCCCGTCTTATCCTGCCTGAACCACTCATTTTTGGGCTGCACCACGTACCCTCCCTTGCCCCTGATTTCTTTTTTTAAACTACATACATACTTCGTAAATAGATTGAACAATGAGCTAGTACTAGGAGGCCGAACCATGCTATTTGGGAAAAGAAAGTCTATACTCAAGCCATTTTAACGGTTTTTCTCGAAGCAGATTTAGTGTTCTAGCTTGCTTTCCTAATCGAGGCAGTCGGCCGAGATTTATTGAAATCCCTTGGGCTGTGTTGTCCTGTCGATCCTCTCGACATTTCGGGTACACCTCCGGGCTTTCCTCGCTCGACTGTCTACTCAGTAGGTAAGTATATACGGAATACACTACGTTGGAGTGCGTAGGGATATCTCTTAACTGATTCATTTTGATGTGGCATGGAATAAATTTTGTGGTCTCCAGGAATAATTATCTCGTTCTTCTGTTTTCTCTACTCCATAACTCCACAGCACTTGGCAATCAATTTGGTTTTTGTTTACTGATTGTCCCGTCCGTCCGTTGGCAAACTCATTTAAAAAACTCATTCAGGAAGAATACAGTTTTACGTCTCTAATCCACATATGGTTCAATATCATTTGGGAGATATAGGTTTCCACATTTATAAATATCGCTACTACGTAATTGTCTTTCCGTAGGGATAATTTGTCCGATGTGATAGTAGTACCCACAACTCAAGGTTATGTTAGGTACTCCGTATTATTCTTTTTATTCTCTTTTT
>NW_022475879.1:0-2953 GCF_009193585.1 Aspergillus caelatus
ATCTAAAACTTTAGAAATAATTAATATGTTTAGTCTTTTAATTATTAGTTAATAGTCATTTACTATTTATATTTTTATTATTTTATTCTAGTAGATTAGAATTAATTTATAATTCTTAGTAATTAAAAAAACTAAAAAATTTAAAGAACTTTGTTTAATTTTTTAATATTAATTATTTTATACTTCTCTATTATTCTAAAAGTTTTATAATTTTTAATTACTATATTATAATTAGTTCTAAAAGTTTCTATAATTTACATTAGATTATTAAGCCATTACTCTATTTATATCTAGTATTTAAATAATCTTTTAATTGTCTATTATATTTTTACTATATTATTTATCATATTATTAGTTTTAGAATTTTTATCTATTTATATAATTATAATTAGAGATTAAATATAGAATAGTTATTAGATTGTTTACTAGTTTTGTAAGATTTTACTAAATTAGGTATTTATGTTTTAATTTATAAAAATAAATTAAACTAAAAATAAGAACTAAGTAATTAATAAACTATACTTCTAGCTATTTTATAAGAAGATTTAATTAAATATAGAGTAGTATTTAATTAAATAATAGTTATTAAAAAGATTAATAATTTAATAAACTAAACTAAATACGAAATTTATTTATTTAATAAAAATTAAATTAAAAGAGAGATCTAGAGAAATATCTAGTAATATTATTATTAATAATATTTATAGAATAATAGTTTTTAATTTTAAATACTATTAATTTAATTAGACTCTTATTTAATTATTAAATTCTATTGTAATATAATATTTGTTAGTTTTAAAGATTATAATTTAATTTATAATTATAAAAAAAATTATACTTTATTAAAAAGTATATATAGAGAAGATATTATATTATATTAAAATAATAGACTATACTTTTTATAATATATCTATATCCCTGGTAGGCCTAGGAAAGGACAAAGACCGGACCGCACGGTCTGGTCCTCAGATTTTGGAACCGCGTACGGTCTTGATTTTTCTAGATAAAATAAATACATTTAATTCTATAATATATATTGGCCAGATTAATTGTTTCGAGATATAATTAAATATATATCTTAATCTAAACTTTATATATATTTGTTCTACCGAAAAGAAAGATTTCGATAAATTATATAAAAATAGTCCCCCGTGGGGGACCATAGTGCGGTCCTAGGCCTAATCTCTGGTATACTATCTATGTATTTAAATAATACTAAGAATACTATTTAATAAAAAATCAAAAATACTAATTTTAATATTCATAATATAATATCTGATGTATATATAGAAATTAGATAATATATAAATTAACTAATAATTAAAATTAAACTAGATATTATATGTATATCTTTTTATTTTTAATATTATACTACCAATTCTAATTAAACTAATTATATAATTATAAAAGGTTTACTATAAGTTAAATAAATATTTAGAAATATATATTAATAATATATATAAAGACTATATAGATAGAAAATTTAGATAGAAATATATAGCCCTTTTATATTAGTACTTCTATAGTATATACTCTAAAGAGTATTAAAATAATTAATTATCTATAAATTAACTTTTTTAATTAAGAGAATTATAAAAGTTTTAATAATCTATAATAGATTTTAATTTTAGAAAATTATAAAGTCTATTGATTTATTAATAAATAAAGCTATCTCTATCTATACTAATAATAATAGAATTATTATAATTATATTAATAGAAAAAATAATTATATAAATAATTTTTATTAAGCTATTAATTAATTAGTACTATTAATATTTAAATATTTTATCAATTTTCTAAACCTTTTTAAATCTTATAGATCAGTTATAAAGAGCCCTACTTAGATCTTATATTTTAGCTAAAATAGAGAGAATATAAATAGAGACTTCTATCTAGCTCTAGGACCTTGAAATATAGATTTTCCTAGAGTTAATAAGGAGGTCTACAAGAATCAGAAAGCTAGAAGATAAACTTAGATAGGAAGCCAAGAAATCAAGCATATAAGGATAAAACGCTCTCCTCCCACACACTAAGATTATTTGTCTCAATTTCTTTTTAGTATCTTTAAGATTAGGATTTTATTTTTAATATTATACTAAATTTTGTATATAATAATCTTATATCTTGTATCTATATTTTAATTTTATAATATTAATATTTTTACTTTATTATCTAATTTTTCTTAATTTATTAAAATAAAAGTATTCTTTATTTTTGGTTCTATTTTTATTAATCTCTCTGAGTTTCTTAAATTTTTCTGTTTCTTTATTTCATTTTTTTATATATAACCATTTAATATAGATTATAAATATGGCCTTATTTTATACTATTATCTTTAATTTTAGATTACTATTAAATATTTATTTTAATTTTAGTATTTTATTTACCAATAATATTATAATCTTTTTATTTTTTTATTTATTGATATCTTTTTATAAAAATTTTTATTTTTATTTTCTATTTAATATATCTATTCTATTATATATTTTATAATGGATTTCTTTATTATAGTTATTGAATTTTCTCTAAACTTTGCACATTTTATTTTATTATTCTCTTTAACTCGATTTTTAAAGATCTTTTTAATTATAGTCTACTAATAATAATTTGTTTATAATTTAGTTTTATCTTTTTAATTAAAAGCAATATTTTTTTATATATTTTCTAATATAGTTTCTAATTAATTTCCTCTATTAAAATTTAGTTTAGATAAGTATATTTTAATTATTTATTTACTAGAATTATTTACTAATTATCTGTATTTTTATTCATTAAATTTAGTATTTTTAAGCTTTCTAATATATCGCTGATTTTTTAATATATTTAATTTTTTAGAGAAAAACATAAAATCTAAACTAGGACTACTATTAAAATAGTTAATATATAATTTTATCTAATATATTTTTCTGTTAAAATATATAATTTTATATATATTTCTAACTTTAAAACTT
>NW_022475880.1:0-2943 GCF_009193585.1 Aspergillus caelatus
TTTTGGTGATGTGGTAGGCGTTTGAAATAATTGTTGTTTTTTGACGCGGTACGCGTTCTGCCAAGTGTTGCAATACTTCTGACCCACTATTGTATCTTGTAATTTAATAATTTAATTAATATATCTACTATATTCTTATCAGATAGAATAAATCTTAGATAAATCTTATTAATCTATAAAAGATCTTGTATAAAGACATATTAATTATTAAGTTATCTAGTAGTAAATATATAGTTACTATACTATAAGATTTTAATACTATTTTAATTATCTGTAAAGATAATAAATTTATTATTATTTATAATTTTTATATTAATAGCTAGCTTAAGTACTTTAAATATTTTCTTAATACAAAGAATCTCTTTAGCTATAATATTATATATAAAAAATTTAGTAATTATATTTAATAGTACTATAAAAATCTATTTATTTAAAATTTATAAAATAGAAAATTCTATATATATAATAATAAACTATCATAGAGGTCAAAAATTGTTGATTCTTCATTGTGTGGTTCTAATTACGTGACTATCTTACAAACGCGCGCGTAGGCGCTAGGCTGAATAGGGAATCCGCAGTCAACACACCCCTCTAGGCCTCGCGCTGTAGAAACCAATATAATTTTCTAATTAGATAGTATCTTCGGTTCTTAAGATATTGATAGTCTATAATTTTATTTCTTCTCTTGTACCTGTAAAGACTTTGTAATTTAATAGTTTAATTAATATATCTACTATATTTTTACTAGATAGGATAAACCTTAGATAAGTCTTACTAATCTGTAGAAAATCTTATATAAAGAGATATCGATTATTAAACTATCCAATAGTAGATATATAGTTACTATACTATAAGATTTTAATACTGTTTTGACTATCAATAAAGATAATTAATTTATTACTATCTATAATTTCTAGATTAATAGATAGATTAAGTACTTTAAATATTTTTTTAATATAAAGACTTTCTTTGACTATAGTATTATATATAAGAAACTCAGTAATTATACTTAATAGTACTATAAAAGTCTACTTATATAAGATCTATAAGATAGAGATTTCTACATATAAAATAATAATATTTTTAATTAATTTTCTATTATTATAATCTTAGTAATATTAATATAGATTTTTAATTTTTATTTATAATCTATAGTCAGCTTGATTCCTAAGTAATTAGTTATTTTTAGATATTTAAATATATTTATTATAGCTTTTTAATCTACTTTAGTAAAGATATTTATTTGGTATTAGAGTAGAAATACTATATTTTTAATATTAGACTAAGTTTTGATTATAAGCTAATTAATTTTTTTAACTAAATATTAATATTTTAAAGAATTATTAAGAAACTTAATATTCTAATTTTTTCTATAGTTAAGATCTATTAAAATTTAGTATCTTAAGTAGTTAATTATTTCTGTTATAGTAAATATTTCTTTAATATATATAAATTATAAAAATAATATAGAATCTTTTTTAATTATATTATATTTTAAAAAGTAAGTAGATTTCTCTATTTTTTTAAGACTGAAAGTTTCTTGTAAAAGCTTTTTAATTTAATTTATTTTTTTCTATATTTTTACTGTAATTATAGTATTATTAATATATATTATTAATATAATATTTTTATATTTAAATATATAGAGATCTTTTTATATAGATTTAAAATCTATTTTCTCTAGTTTCTCTTTAAAAATTTTATACTATAGATTTACTATCTTTTATAGACTATATAGAGTTTAATTAAACTAGTAGATCTAGTTATCTCTCTCTTTAGTAAAACCGATTAGTTAATATATAAAAACCCTTTTTTTAAATAGTATATAGATATATAGAGATAATATTATATTATTTTTATTTTAAATCTTTTATAATTATTATAATAAGAAATAGTTTTAAAGCTAATTCTAAAATATTAAAAATTACTATATACTATTTAATAAATTCTAAACTCTATAATATAGTTCTCTCAATTAATTTTTAGATTGAATACCTATTTATTTAATAAAATATATATATATTATTAAATTTCTGTATAATATTATATATATTAAATACTATAATTTTTTTAATTTAAATATATATTATATTCTTTTAGTACTTTATTAGTAGATATTTTACTGTCTTAGTATAGTTTCCAGAAATCTTAACTTTATAAAATTTTTCAGTATATAATTTAATTAATATCTATCTCTATAGTTATATAAAAACTTTTAGTATTCTAAATTTTATAGTTTCTAAATTAAGTTTTATAGGCTTTTTATTTTTTAACTATATAAATATTTTTTTAATTATTTAGATAGATTTTCTTAAAGAATCTAGAATAATTAGATTAATTAATAATTCTAAGATTTTATATAAACTATAACTTTATATAAAACCTTTAATAATATATTAACTTGAATTGTTAATTAATTTAATTATTTCATTAAACTATAGAATTAGTATATTATATTTAATAGATTTTTTATCTTAAAATTCTAAGATTATATAGATTTATTCTATAATAATATCTAAAGAAATAAATAATTATTTATTAAAAATGTTAAATTCTAATTAATCTATAGATAATTTAATAGATCTATTCTCCTTGTTTAAAGAGTTTTTTGGAACTATAAATATAAGTTTATCTATTTTATCTAATTCTTTATTACCTTTAAATATATAGTTTTTATTAAATATAGTATTATAAAATCTTTTAATTTTATTTTTTTCTGATATCTATACTTTCTATATAACTGTTATTATATTTAAAATTAATAAAATAGTCTATCTATATCTAAGATTTTATTTTTTCTAATATAATATAATGTTTTTTTTAGTATGTATATATATACTCAGTATCTATAGATTTTTTATAAAATTTAGAGATATTTATTTATTTAATAAATTATAATAAAATCTATATTTATATATAGTTATATCTAATATAGTCTTTCCT